>NC_056729.1:909892810-909895310 GCF_019279795.1 Protopterus annectens
CAGTGAGACAGATAGTTGGGAAGAAGCTAGAGATGAGGAAAGAATTCAGTTTAGCATTCCTAGATGTGGAGAAAGCATACAATAAGGTCATAAGAAAGCTAATTTGGGAAGTCCTGCAGTGGTTCAAAGTTCAAGAAACATTGGTAGAATTAGCAAAGGCTATGCTCCAAGGCTCCAATAACTCAAGTATGAGCAGTGTTCCGTCTCACAGAGGGGTTTCCAGTGAGCATGGGTGCACATCAGGGTTCAAATCTGAGTCAGTGCCATTCATACTGATTATGAACTACATTAGAAAACAGGTAAGAGGGGACAAATCAACAAAGTTGCTGTATGCAGATGATGTGGCATTAGAGGAGACTGAGCAGGAACTTCAGTAAAGGATAGGGGAATGGAATGCAAAACTGAAGGCACATAGGATGAAAATGAGTACAGATGAAACACTTGTGATGGTGGCCAATAGGAGAAATCAAAAGAATCTGAGAAATGAAATAAAAGGGAAAATAGTGCAAAAGGTTAATAGCTTCAAATATCTTTTCCGCTTCCCATCAAGCCCATAGACAAACGGACTTGGTCTCCTTACAATCAGAGGAAGAAAAGGAAAAGCACCGAAGAGATCTACGAGCAACAGAGGAAGGCATTGAAACCCATCAGCATGACCTAGTCTTCAACATTTCTAGGTATGTTTTAAGCGAAATTGAACTTTCAGTATTAAACAAGGGCCTGGGTTTCATACCATCTGGCTTTGTAGATGTAGCTGATATAATTGTAGACATAAAGTTATTTACAAGAAATATAGGCCTTAAATTGTTATTTGGAGAGGCCACAAGTAAATAGAGTCTCTGCTATCAGACAGAGACACTTATCATCCACTAGATGGAAGTTCATTAAACAACATAATCAAGGGTGTACATGGTCACCTGTATGATCTTCTATTAAGTAATGTCATTGATATTGAGATGTATAAATACTTCATAGTAGAAAATCCCCTAGTTCCCACCTTTAGAGGGCTACCAAAGATCCACAAACAACCGTCAGACCCCCCATTGAGACCGATAGTCTCAAGCAAAGGCTGGCTGACAGAACCTCTATCTATATACCTAGATAAAAAATTTAAGCCAATAGTTAATAACACCAGCCACATACTCAAGGATACTCAACATTTCCTTGAGAACCTAGCAAGTCTCAATAGAGCTACACCAATTGGAAAGGATGATTTATTTGTTACACTTGATGTGAAATCGCTATTTACATCCATTCCTAACACTACAGGAATAGAATATGTTAGGCTGTTTTTGCTTGAGAACCACATTACAAACAACAATGTCATCTGTTGGATGACATTATTGGACATAGTGCTTGAAAACAATGTTCTGTTATACAATGATGGCTACTATCTACAGAAAAGGGAGTAGCCATGGGCACTCCTGTGCCATTCTTACGTAATCTGGTATTGGCATTTTGGGAAACAACATATGTATTAAAGAATTTGATATATGTCCATTGTCTCAAACACTACAATAGATTTGTGGATGATGTTTTTATTGTATGGGGGGGAACTGAACAACAGCTGATGGAATTTGCTGAATACATCAATGGCACGACCAATTTCTTGATTTTTGAATGTTCATATTCACATCAGATGATAGAATTTTTGGATGTAATGTTAACTAAGGGCAACAATGGGATTGATACAGATTTACATAGGAAGTTCTGTTGGAAGAACAGCCTTCTACATCGAAACAGCATGCATCCCAGACATATACATTCCAACATAGTACATAACCAAGTCCTTAGAGCATCGAGACTAACCACGCAAGACACAACTTACTATCAGCAGCAAAGTAGACTGCTAGATAACTTTGTCTCTAGAGGATACAAAAAAACTGAGGTGCAGAAAGCCATTAAGACGGGCAATATACATAGAGCCGGTAAAGGTACCCCGATTTTTAATAGGGATAATGATTTTAGGTATGAGAATACCACTAGCAATACTGAAACCAAAAATAGGTTAGTAATTCCTTTCACCAATAGAAACACACATATAAAACAAATTTTGGAGGACAATTGGAGATTATTGAAAGCCGATGACAAAATTAGGAACTTAGTGAGTTTAGAAGCCGAGCATAGGTTATAGAAACATGAAATCATTGAATAGGCTTCTATGCTATGAACAAATGCATAGGGGCCCTACTTTGACATCGAAGGAAGGCACTTTTCCCTGCAATGCATGCAATCAATGTAAATACATAGCGGAAGAAGCAACTTTCATACACCCTTACACAGGGCATACATATAGATTTAAAGGCTTTGCCAATTGCAAAACCACAGATGTGGTCTATTTGGCACAATGTCAGTTATGCAAAACGTTCTATGTTGGAAAAACCAACAGAACGTTACGAGAATGCATAAGAGAGCACATCTATGCTATAAACAAGGAAAATACCACCAATGCACTGGCACGACATGTAATAGAAAATGGTCTAACGCATTGTTTTAGATT
>NC_056729.1:909900310-909922810 GCF_019279795.1 Protopterus annectens
TTTCCCTGTGAAAAAATTCCTGGAAGTGGCCATTCACGGTTTTCAACTTTCACTGTTTAAGTGTTAACGTTTAGGTGTTCAACAACCTAAATGTTCGATTTTATAATCTAGACCCCCATATCAGTGGGGGAAGGAGGCTTGTTCTACTGTAGAAATGCTTCTTACTGTGATTTTTTTTCTCTCAAAAGCTATTCACATTCAGAAGGTTTTCCTGAATAGTGATTGCATTTGTGTGGGGCAATCATTTCTTTGTTGCACTCCTGTCAGGGAGCCATGAAGAACAGGGTGTTCATCTCCTGTTATGTAATAGTTAACAAACTGTACTTCATTTTTTTTCACCTCACTATAGTGTGTCACCTTGTACCTAATATCACATTGCTCTTCTGTCATTAGAATAATTAAATGTCATTGCAGGAAGGTCATTTGTCATGCACTGCTCTGACAAACTGTTATACCTTATTTTCTGCTAAAGCCTGTCACTCCATATTCTGCTATGCATCTTCATTACCTTTGTAGAATCCTGAAGCAAACTACACCCATTGTAAAGCTGTAATTCTCTTTATGTTTGTGTAGCCCCAAAACGCATATGCCTAATGGAGTTTTCTGTTACACACTTTCAGGGTCTATCCAGTGCCCAGCACTCATACCATTGATTTTGTCATTAAAATGAATATTATGAAGGTATTTTTCTAAGTCTGTTGTGGTGAAATGAAAATTTGAGCATTTAATTTGGAAGATTGTCATGTAGTACTTACTGTTCACTATGATGTTATATATTGCAGCCATCAGACTAATCTCAATATCATTCCAATACATATCTAGCCCTCCAGAATTTAGATGAATGTTGTATTTAAAACAAAACTCAGATTTTACTAGTGATGTCACTCAGAATTCAATATTCCGCTTCCATCATATTCTGCAGTCACCTCATCTTGTGTGCTGTATGTTGACACATTGCCTATCTGTAAAGCATCTGCAGCATCATGTCTGAAGACACAATATGGCAAGTCAGCCAACAGGTAGAATATGTGATAAGGATTCTGTTTATCCCGAACTGCAGCTTCCTATCAGATGTATTATAGTATGCTTTTCCCTAACAGGGAGCATAGAAATGTCTAGGTCAGGATGTCTGCCTCATTTCTCTGCTAACATCTGAAACCATGCATCCCACTACTAGAGTCCTTTTTCAGTAATCCACTGCTCATGTACTTCTGATGCTAGGAAGCTCAAGTTTCCCCGGCTGGCAACAGCATCTGCATGTTCCACAGCCCATTAGTTGTTGAAAAGTCTGCACATCCAAACTTGGATTTGCTGTGCACAGCTGTTCAGCTTGTCATGATGTTTGACTCATTAGGGACTTTCACAGCAAGGAAATGAAATGCAAAAGTGTAAATGAAAAATGCTGACATCATGTGTACATAAAAATTAAAAATCATGTCTTACATTTCTAATTTATTACCTTTTTTTACATCTGCTCTGCTGCGGAAAATGCATTGCGTCTGTCCAGCCATTGCACAACAAAGAAAAACAGACAAAAACTGAATTTCACCCATAATGCTCAACTGTACATATTTTTGCAGAATGTCCAGATTTTTGCCTCATATTTTTGTTCCATTTTTTTATAAAATTGTGTTTTTTTGGCAAATGTATGGCAAATCATTAAAGATTTAAGTTACAAAATAATGACACACCTTTGAGTTTCAGACTCCATACTCCAGAAAATGCATATTAATGCATAACCTGTTATTCTATCAATTTTCTAAGTTTGTAAGAGTAATATTTAAAACGTGCCCCTATTTTTGGGTCTTTGTCCCACTTTATTTAAAGTTTTGTCCAGATTTATTGCTCTAAGAGGTTGAGAGGAATGATTTGACCACATCAATACAGGCAAAGTCATAGTGCAGGAATGTTGTCCACATAACCCCTGCCTTCAATAAAAATAATTTTGAGGAAAAATCACCACTCCACCAACATAGCCAGGACAGGTTAAGACACCAGCAAGATACAAATGTGATTGAAATGCAGTTTGCATTGCTCAAGGACTACTGTCCCATACCTGTGTAGGCCTGCTCAGTCAGAGTGCTCACTACACTGTAGCTTAAATCCATGGTCATTGTTAGCAGGCTATCTTATCTCTGCTTTCTTTCTTTACATGCTGCCTTGTACAAACATTGTTACCACAGCAGAACTCCAATACACTAATAAAAATGTGCCACACTTGTGGCACAGAACTGGCCACTCTGCCATAATCATGCATTGTTTGAAAGTGGGTAGGAGATCTCATACATATAAGCAATAGTTCATGAAGGATCCGCAACAAGTAGAGGAAGGACTGCTACTCTACAAAGATAAGCAGGATGTGTAGGAGTCCTCTGAGATATGATTGTTCAAGACTGAAACATTTTCCAGTGCTTTGATGCTACTGTTATTTAACTGTGCTGGCTGCACTCTGACAGCTCACAAGACTGCAATTTCCATAGTGTGCCTCATCTGTATTATTGCTGCACCAGAAAAGCAACACACATAAACACACAGACACACACAGGCACACACACACACACACACACACACACACACACACACACACACACACACACACACATTCAGGCAATACTTGGAAGGCACAAAAGGAGATTCGACACACTTCCAAACACTGCCATAACAACAATGTTGGTACAAGGCCAGACATAAAGGCAGCCATCCTGTATACAATGTCTAAGGAGGAGAGACTGGGAGAACAGTACCAGCATTCATTTCTGTACCAGCATTTCTGAATTTGGGTACAGAAATGATTGCCAATACTGCATTTGCTGTCAGGAAACAGGACTGACGCTTTGTAGCACTTTGTGTGTGGTACAAGTTGTTGTAAGTAGTTTGCTTCAAATATTAAAAGTATAAAGAAATCTTTTTGTTATAAGTCCTGCAGTAGGACCTTTTTGTTTGCTGTTCCTCTGATCAGAAAGAACAAAGATCTGGTTTGCTGGTTCTGGTTTGCTTGCTCCTTCAGTGAGAAGTACCAGATTGGGGAACAAACTTTTTTTCTCTTATCTTAGACTTGTTGGGTGCCAGATCATGGAATGGCACTGGGTACTAGAAGAACCAGCTGCAGCTCTGTGGATAGCATATTATGCACTTTAATTACCATATGGGCACAAAGCCTCAACCAAGAAATTCAAACTACACTGACACAGACAACCATGCTGCAGAAGCTCTGCAACATGTAATAACCCAGGCGCCCCTTTCTAGTTTCAGAGACCTTTGTGCAAGAATGTCATAGTGCTACAAATAGGGGCAGTATTACCCCACAGTACTTCTGCAAGCAAATGCTGACAAAGCTTGAAAGGGATAGGTTAGTGTAACAATTCAGGACATCTTTTCACAATGGCAGACGTTCAGTATATGCATGGCCAGGACAGATGCAGTGTGGTATTAAACTGAAAAGTGTCATAGTAGCCACAGCTCTATGTGAAAATTGGACATATGATGTTATACTTCCAAGATGGTAAATTATTGGCAGGGTTAAAGAATCATGTACCTAGAGAAAATAGTTTAAAAACAGCCATTATTATAGGGATGTCTAGGAAGCAAGCAGTTTGACACAGAGCTAAAAAGTTTCAAAGTTACTCCTACTGCACCTGGATGTTGCAGATATGCTGCAGTATCCCATAGATAATGTGCTGTGGGTAGGGTTAAATAAAGCACACAAAAATAAGATCAAATCACATCTTCCCCTAAATAACTTTTATTAAGACAACCTAGTACATTGATCTGTTGCTTCAAATGTAAATGGATGAAGTAACAGTGTTTCAATAAAAATAGTTTGATAGAATGTATCATTTTCAGCATTTTTTAATTTATTCCATAACAGCATAGCTCTCTATTATAAAGAATACACATTCTGAATAATAGATTACAAACAGCACACTGTACATATTGTCCTCATCCTGTGACTGAGCAAGCCTCCTGTCACATAGCCACGCTAGGAAATGTCATCATCTGTATTGTCATTCTTATCACTACAGTCCAGTCAGTGGTGCCCACACTTCTACATGCAAATCTATTCCAATATCATTGAATTTGTTTGACACCACAATTCAAACCTCTGACATATTTCACTGCAGTGTTGTACACCTTTATGTCAAAAGGGCAAATGAAGATGATGCTGATCTCTATCAAATTAATCATAGCATCATTTTGATATAGATCACTATGTACTGTGGCAGAATCAATAAACAGCAGTCACCAAGGAGCCCACCCAAAGATCACACACTCCAATACTGCTTACACTATGACCGCAACTTCCCCACAAAAGTTCCATGAGAAGAGGCTTTGTCATGTGGCCTTATGCAACTTTATCAATTTATCTAGTTCTGTGATAGCAAATGTGGGCAAGATTTTATATGCACAGACTGGACATATTAGAGTTTCATCCAAATAACATATAATTAATGTACTGCAGTGGACAATTCACAGCACCACCAAGTGGCCTAACCACCCTCTTTGCTACACTACACTAATCAGCACACAATGGAAGTCACTTCCATCAAATCATTCTATTATATCAAACCTGCACAGGTAAGTCTACGGAGTCATCTCACTTTATGTAGTTCCACAAACAACAGCAACCTAAGATAAGACAGTATGTGTGTGCACCTGAGTCATTGTAAACCTATCAAAATGGAAATTTGACATTAGTATACTGTGGCAGAGTTAATAAACAGCAGCCACTAAAAGGCATATCTACATATGTTACACTGCACTTGCCGTAACAGTTCAACAATGGTAGTAACTCACACACCCCCAAATTTTCCAGTAATGACTATGGACATACCTAAATTTCTTATACTACAATAGTACTTTTACAGAGGCAACAGCAAACCCCCCCATCAAGGCTTATGCAGACATACACATTCTTCCAATCCATGGTAGTAACTGTATGAATGTATATATGTATGCACGTATGTAAGTATTTATTTATTTATTTTACATTTGCTAAACACATAAAAGAACTGGTCCAAGGACTCTTTTCATCCATGACCTTGGCCTTGAATCAGAACAGCAATACAAATGTGGTAAAGAATATACAAGTTATACATGCAAAAAGTATAATATGGGTTAGCATAGCTGGATATTGAAGTAGGGAAAAATGCGTACGAAATGTGTAGGTAAACTATACTAAACGTTATCAGCCTAAGGAGGTTGGATGGTGCATGTTGCAACTTATAGCTTTGGTATTGATGATTATCTGTAGCCTTTGCAAGCAGTTGAATACATTAAGTCTTGATTTTGAGGTGAGTTCTTTACATATTTGTTTTACCTTTTTCTGTCCACAGTGTATTTTCATTTGCATTTACTTTTAAATGGTCATTAGTTGGTCACCTGGTGCACCAAGCCCATAAACGCTGTTTGTGATTTACGGGAGAGGGAGCAAGATGTAAGGAGGCTTAGGGATATTTTTCAGAAGTATGGATGGCAGTGATATATGATTACTAGTAGTGTTGTCATTTATGGTGCGGGTGATGTTTCATCTCGGGTGTTGGGTTTTGTGGAATGTCCCTGATTTTTCTCATCTCTGTCCCTTATAAAATATTTTAAGAATAATATGCTCAGTATGTGCTAATAGAAATTCTGGTCATTTAAAATACTTCAAAGGCCTGACTTCTAGTTATTGGTATATGCTCAACCTACAACAGCCACTCTGATTCGGCTGTCTAAACTGCATACATGCTTTGAATAGTAATTGACATTTTTGAATAATTTTATTGTGGTTTACACAGTCCATTTTGTGACTTGAAATGTAATAAATGAAACCACACTAAAGATGAGATTGTGCTAAACAATTTACTGTTTATAACACTTTAGTAACACATAGGGTTTACAGGTATGAACATTTGTTTGTATTGTGAATTAACAATGTGAGTTTGTTAAAATGCCTATTTATAGAACTTAAATATAGACACATTGCTTTATGAAACAATCTGAGAGTAAAAATAAGGAGGAATGGCTTGGTGGAGTTAGATGGGGTTAGAAGGGAGTTCAGAGATGTAGAATTTCAGTTTATAACTGTTTGGCCATGCCATTGTCATGCTGGGTGACATATACTAGTTTTTTGAGTCTATATAATTTTTTGCAACAAAAAATACAATTGAAGTATTGAAAATATGCTTTTATATTCTGGCAGATTTGCTAAAGCAATTTGTCATAGTATTAATGTGTTTCATATTTAATAAAGGAAATAACTTTCTCATGCTAATAGCAAACTGTTTCTTGATAAATTACAAATCTGGCATTGCTGTAGGGAAGTCTTGTTTTTCTTTTCAATTTTCAAGGGGAATGGGAAAGAAGAAGAAATTAATTGGGGTCATTCAACATGATTGGCATACACCATATTTCACAAGCCTTAGTGAAAAAGTCACTCTTAAAGGTGCATTTATGCATTCTTTAGAGGGTAATCAATGTATCAGTAACATGTACAAGTTTATCAACAATACTTTACAATTTATAAGCCATTGCACTGAAATTAAACTTGAAACAATGCATTGAATTTCAGTTCTTAAAAATTAAAACATGTTTAATGTTAACTATAAAATAGCATGCAGTTCAAAAAGTGTACCTGGGGTCTCATATGTTTCTGTTTTCTAGGATTTATTTCCTTTCTAATAATTCAGGATAATCTAACTGTATAAGTATTATTTATCATAAGTTTAAAAATCCTGGAACTGCTACTATTATAAAACTAGATTTATATAAACATGATATACAGAGAAAGAAGTAACATACATATAACTAATATTGCATTCTTAACACTCCTTTGTGCTGACTGCTATATTTTTAGCATAAAAATAATTATAGAAGTAATTGCTTTAATTAATATAGCTGCATTTATCTTGTTTTTAAACACCTTTATTGAATTATGACTTGTAACATAGGCAAACTTACATTTATAAAAAGTAATCAAATTGTATTAAATTAACAAACATTATACTTCACATATATTGCTATATATTATATAACCTAAGCAACATTGCATAAATTATTCAATCGCTGCCCTATTTTTTAAACAAGAAACATCTTTATTAAACCATCACTTATGACATAAGCAATCATACATTTATATAAATGAAAATGTGCCACACTGACACAATCCTAGTTGCAAGCATTTTACATCAAAGCCATACTGACACACTCCCAGTGGCAAACATTATATATCACTTATAATCTACCCAATAATTTTTATTCAAACATTACATAGCTCATTTAAGTCCTGTCTTCTTTTAAACCTCATTCCTCCTCTGTATGTATTGTTCTTACAATTCCCATTTTTCCTGTGTAGTTCACTCCTACCCTCTTCTAAAGATCTCAGTTCCAGTTGTTTTATCTCTGTTACTATATTCACTACTGCTATTATAGCTGATTTATATTTCCATTTTACAATCAACAGAGTTCCTATAAGCAATGTAACCATGATGAGAAAACTATCTAATTTGATCTACTGATAAATATGTCCCTATTAGCTTTGTTTTAATACATGATGACATCAAATTATACAGAGTGCAAGTAGGATAGAGAGTTGGAAAGCTCATTTGGATATGGCCTTATTTTCAATATGATATAATTGCTATATGTGTTTTAAAGCATGAACCTGAAAACTTTTTGTCAAAATAGTTAAGTTTGAATAAACAGAAATTTACAACAACTGATAGAATTATTTTTTCAGTATATGATATATCTTTTATAATAGCAATGTTTTAAGATGTTTAACCTCTGCTACTAATCCCTTGCTTTATTACTTCATTATATCATAGTTGATCATAGGATAATTCCTATGGATTTTCAGTGAGCACAATTTTAATATTTTTACTTCTATTATTAATTAATACAAGCAACACATAGCAATACATAGTGTTATATGTGTGTCACGGATAGGTTAAGTTGTGTAGGAAATATTAGAAAATGCATTGGTTCATTGATTGATCCAGGGTACTGCATTGCTTTTCTTTTCCCATTGTTATATTTTGATAAGAGCAAATATTAGTTTGTTAAACTAATAATTATAACTTGTTATCTTATATAAAATATATTATATATCTTGACATAGAATTTTCAGTCTAAATTTTAATCTTTATGGTTTCTTTTTAATCTATTTTAGATTTAGCTATTGCAGATATATATAATTTAAATAATTATACAGTATTTATTCTGAATAAATATAGAGTCCCCAATTCATAATAACTCACAGAAGAGTTCTTTTATAAGGCTTCATATATTTTCTTTGTTAGGTTAGAGATTGTTGGTCTTGAGATTTTTTGTCTTTTAGACTGGGAATTACAGTTATTCCATGTTCTGTTTTGATTTCTCAGTTATTTTTAATCTTTATCTTTATATTTGAAATTGATTTCTTTTGCCTGAGATGTATTATTTTCTTTATAAATGTAGCACAAGTTTATATTTATTAATGTATATCAAAGAGAAAAAAAGAGGAAAAAGGCAGTATATATTCTTCTTCTTTATTTTTTGTGTATGTTCTTCCAACACTTTTGTATTGCTCTTTCATTTTACACTGTCATGGATTTAACCTTATTATCATTAAATTTTTAAGGTCTTAACAATCCTAAAAAGAGGGCAAATATAATAAAGTATTTAGAATTAAACAATCCCACTTATCATGTTTCTTCAAGAGACACACTTTTCTTATGATAATGAAAGCAATAATTTTAACTCCAGTAAATATTTAGTATTAGCTCATACTTCTCCAAGTCCAAAAAAAGAGGAGTAGCTATTCTTTGGAAAAAGGGGATACAATTGCCTCATATTATATATAAAAATGAGGAACGAGAGAGTTTGTTTACTTTTATTATTATAAAATACAAAATAGAATATGGACTTTAGCAAATTTATATTGGTTTCCGAGAATGGTAGTCAAACTAGCTAAAAAGCATTTTGATTTCATAATAAATAATTATAAGGGAAACCTAATTTTAGGTGGCAACTTTAATTCTTTTTTTGATATGCCACAATCCAATACCACTAGAAATTTTAAATTAATTCCTGTTGCTAGAAATTTGAGATCCTGGACTGAAACTGTTAATATTAAAGATACTTTTAATTTTAAAGACACAAATTCATTAATTTTACTCACTACCCTTTTAATTTTTATACACAAACAAAAATCGATCAACAAATCGTTTCTCAAGATATTTCTATAATAATAACAATAAACACAACAGGGTGTTACAGTGGCAAAGCACAACAAGTAAAAACAAAAATACCACTCTGGAGCCGATGTTCTCAACCCACTACGACAGTTTATTAATAGGACAATCCAAATGACATAAAAAACAATCCAATACGTGTAAGTCAAGCACTTTCGTAATCAAAACTTCATCAGAACAGTTAAACATCAATTGCAAACAAGCTTTTATACAAAGTTCATTCAATTAATCAGTAATTAATGCATATTTGAAAATAAAGTAACAGTGCTTAAATAACAATGTAAAGTGTTTAAGTATAGGTTCAACCCTCCCCCCTTTTTTTAGTTTGAGAAAACAAATAAATAAAAAAACACTGAAATATAAAAAGAGATGAAAATGCAGAATCAGAAGTTAAAAAATTAAACTTTCAAAACTTTAATGCCCTGAACGTTGGTTCAGGTTTAATGCTGATGTGTTCATTAATACCAGGGAGTTCAGTAGCATTTAGTTTAAGTTGCCACCTAACTTCTGTCCTAAACAACTTGTTAGTCCAGTCACCACCTCTAAAATTCTTACCAACTACTTCTAGAATACCAAATTTAAAAGAATGTGTAGGATTCATGTAAATATGTTTAAAAAGTGCATTTTTTCATCCTTTTTAAAAATGCTGTAACAGTGTTCATAGATCCTTCTACTCAATCTTCTCTCTGTATTGCCCACATAAAAATGTCCACAATCTATACATATAGCCAGGTAAACCACACCTGTTGTTGTGCAGGAACCTGCAGCAAAAATAACCTCTATATTGTAGGGTCCTAGATGAATCTTAGGGGTATCAAAAATATATCTACAATATTCACATGAACCACACTTTGTGGACCCTTTCAATTTTCTTTTGTTATTTAGGTGTGGATTTTCAAGTAAAGAATTTAGGTTGCTGTTAATCCTGTATGTAAACAAAGGTTGGTCTCCTAATATACTTAATAAATCTCTATTTCCTTTTAACATAATCCAGTTATTTTTAATAATATTCTTAACATAACCTGAGGTTTCACCATGCGTGAATACCATTGCTTGAGAAAATTTTTTTCCAGTTTCTCAGGTTTGGTAAGATGTATCTTCAATCACCCCTAATAAAGGTTTGTATCTGAAACCCCATTCCCTAATAACCTGTTCTCGAATCTGGGAAACAAAGTCGAAGGGATAGCCTCTAGCTAAAAACATGTCAAATAATAATTGGGTTTCAGATTCCACAAATGAAAAATTAGAGCACATTCTAGTAACTCTAACCATTTGTCCCTTAACAATATTTATTTTCACAAATATAGGGTGATTGCTTGTAAATTCCAAATAATCATTAGAAAAAGTGGGCTTTCTGTAGACACAAGACTGAAAACTGTTGGTACTAGAATCTTTGGTTAAAGTTACATCCAAGTAGTTAATCTGGTTATCACTAATGGTACCTGTAAATTTAAAATATTCACATATCCCGTTGAGGTGGTCAAGTAGTTTCTCATGTAAACCCCCCTTTTTTCCATAAAATGAAGACATTGTCTAAAAATCTCAAATAAAGAAACCAATCCTCCTTAAAAAGGGTGTTAAATACAAAAGTAGATTCCCATCGATACATAACTAGGTTGGCAAAAATAGGCGCACAACTATTGCCCATTGCCACACCTTTAATCTGTCTAAAAAATTCTCCACCAAAAGTAAAAAAGTTATTTTTCAGAATTAACTCCATAAGTTCCATTACAAAGTTAATCATTCCACCAGTTAAGTTACTTTTGGTTACTAAAACATCTTGGAGCATTTGTAAATCCTCATCATGTTGTATAGAGGTAAAAAGGTCTACCACATCCACAGTAGAAAAACATACTTCACCATCATAAATGTCACTTTTAATTCTTCTTAAAAAGTCCCAAGAATCAATCAAAATATAGTCAACGGGGGCTAAAGCGTACCTAAATACCCGATCAATAAAAATCCCTAAAGGATAGGTAATACTATTGTGCCCAGAAATAATAAGTCTATAAGGAGGATCAACCAAGTCTTTATGTGTCTTGGGAATTCCAAAAGCTATTGGAATTGTAGGGTGGTCAACATATAAGAAGTTAAAAACTTCTTTGTTAATGACCCCCTGGTATAACGAGTCCTCCAGCATTAATTTAATTTTCTTATTAGAAAGGTTAATTTCATTCCTTGAAGCTAGTTCGTATTTGAGTTGGTCATTCAACATACAAGTAATTCTGTTATGGTAGTCCACTATGTTTACTATGGCCATACCCCCACCTTTATATGGTTTCATATACCTTAAGTTGGCGTCATCCCTTAGTTTATCTAACAATATTTTCTTATTCTTAGACAGGTTAAATACCCTATGTTTATGTTTGTTTAATACCTTATAAATTTCCTGTGAACAAATGTTTTCAAAGGAGCTTAAAATAGGAAGTAAAGGTGGGTTATAACAGCTTTTCTTTTTTATATTGTTATTTAAGCACTGTCACTTTATTTTCAAATAAGCATTAATTATTGATTAATTGAATGAACTTTGTATAAAAGCTTGTTTGCAATTGATGTTTAACTGTTCTGATGATGTTTTGATTACAAAAGCGCTTGACCTACACGTATTGGATTGTTTTTTATGTCATTTGGATTGTCCTATTAATAAACTGTCGTAGTGGGTTGTAGAACATCGGCTCCAGAGTGGTATATTTCTATAATAACCTTTCTTAATATAATACCTTGTACATTGTCTGAGCATAATACTTTAATATTAAAAATAGAAACAAATTTTTAGAAAATGATCATATATTTCCAGACTTCCAGCTTATATTATTACATTGAAAGGATATAAAACCCTGGTTACTTACAGAAATAGATAACTTTATGTTCTTTACTAATACCCCACATTCTAATTTATTTGTGGTTTGAGACTCTTTTAAAACTTACATTTAGGGTAGATTAACATCTTGGTTTAAGCATAAACTGAAAGAATGGAATAAGGAAATATCAGATATTCAATTTAAATTAGAGATAGTATGAAAAAATAAGAAAACATACACATCTAATAGTGAGGAAATAAAGAGTCTTAAAAGTAAATATAATGAACTATTATCTCATAAAACTAAATTAGCACTAGAAAGATTAAAAATAGCCTCTTACTTGAGATCTCTTAATCATTCAAAAATATTTTAAAAAGAATTAAGTTTCAAAATACCATTAATAATATCAACGAATTAAAAAATACAACAACAAATAAAGCACATATAGATATTGGAGATATGTTAGAAACTTTTAAACTGCATTATTTATGCTTATATAAAATGCAGCAAATAAATATAAGTAGATCTATCATCTCTATTAGAGCAATCCTTAACAAAATTAATACCTTTCAAAAAATTAATTTACTGAAATCTATAAAGCTCCAAGAATTAATTCAAGAAATAAAAGAATATCAAATTTAATAAGGCTCCAGGGAATGATGGTATTATTCCAGAATTATATAAATAATTTCTGCAAAACAACTGTAGTACATTTACATAAAGTTATGCTGGGTGTACAAAACCTAGAAACCCGCTACCATCTTGGAATTACTTGCTAATTACCTCAATTATAGAAGAAGGGACTTATTACTCTTGTAGATATTATGAATAATAAAATACCTGAATCTCTTTTTATCAGCTTAGACATTGAAAAGGCATTTGTTTATTTGAACTAGGATTTTTTTATTTAAAGTTTTATCTCAGTTTGATTTTCCTCCTCAGTTTATTTTGATGTTGAGGTCTATTTATAATAATAATATAGCTTATATAAAATTCGATCCATTTACCTCAAATTCCATAAATGTAACAATAGGAATTAAAGGTTGTCCTCTTTCTCCTTTATTATTTGATTTAGCTATTAAATCTTTTGTAATTCTAATTAATTCAAACCCAAAAGTTCATGGTCTGGAGATTAATCAAGAATATAATTCAAAAATGATGCTGTTTGCTAATGATATCTTGTTAACTTTAAAAAAGATGGCAATACATTGAAATAATTGAAATTTATTATAGAACAATTTCAAACAATCTCAAATCTTTATTTTAATAACTCTAAATCTAATTACCTTCATATTAACAAAAAGAATCATAAATCCAATTCATAATATAATAGAAAAAGAGTCCTCTAATATTCTTTATTTGTGGATTCATATATTAAAACTACTAAGGAAACTTTAAATTTTAATTATGAAAAAAAAATGATCTACATTATCTAATTTAATTAAGTCTTGGAATATTTTTTTACATTTGAATAGAGACTACAACTAATTAAAATTATATTATTTACAAAAATATTATTTAAAACTCAATCCCTTATACTACCACATAATAAAAATTAAATTAAAAGAATAAATAAATTACTCCCAACTTTCCTATGGTATCCAAATAATTCTAGATGAAGTAAAAATCATCATTTTAGACCTTGGAAATTTGGCAGCATTACATTTCCAAATATAGGCACTTATGCAGAAGCAATTATCATTAAAACTATTTTAATTGGTTAGATAATAATTATATTACAAACTGGAAAACTTTATACTATAATTTACTTAATATGAATAAATTAAAACCTTTGAATCTTAACAGTCATAAATCATATAATCATTTCTGGTTATTTATTTGTAATTATATCAAATTGCTCTTTATCCTTCCACAAAATCAAATTATACAAATCTAGTTTTAAAGAACTTTAAAATAATTTCAAATAAATTAAATTATAAGTATTGGTTTGATCCCCTTATTCCTTTCACTCTAGATAAAAATCTTAAAAATAATGCCCCTTTACATATTTTTAAAAATGGAAAACACAACCTTTTTTCGTTGGTATCAATGTTTTGTTTGAATTAAAATTACCTATGAAACTTTATGTCTCGACTATAATATTGATGTTAAAGGTTCATTACATTTACAATTAGTTATTACATCACTTCATAATAAGTACTCATATATTTCAAATTTTTTCTATGAGAGGGTTTCAACATTAATAACATTTTTATGAAATCATTTACAAAGAACAGGAATTTCAGAACTCAGTTTCCAGATTGCACACAATAGTAGCTAAAGATATTAGTAATTTGTATGACAGATTTTGGAATTTTATTACAAAAGAATATCAATTTTCCTTAAATAATCAAAACAAAAATTAACTTCTTTCTATTGCATCCACTTCTTGATCTATTTATTGGAGATTAGTTACTTGGAATTTTATACACAGCGCTTTTTTTTACTCCTAATAGACTTGTAAATTTAAAAAAGAAAACAAATCTGAATGTTGAAGACGTAAGAATTATTGCAATGCTAATTGGTCTCATATGTTTTATGATTGTCCTATGTTACATAATTTGGGGGGGTAATCAAGTTCTTTTCTTAAGGCACTATGGTCAGATTCTTTCATTTTAACAAAAGAGCTAACATTATTTAATATCCTGGAAATAAATTGTCCAAAAGAAGACTTGGATTGTTTAACTTGGACAATTCTTGCTGTCAATAGGAAATGCATTACAACAAAGTGGAAAAATCCTTTATTGCCACAATTTTAAGAATTTCTTTCTTCCTTGAGAGACACTGCTATAAAAGAAATATCAGTTAAGAGGAACATATTTTTCCCTAAAAGTCTTATGAATAATCCTTGGTTGAAAATATTGGCCCTCATTGAAACTTTTTCATCTTAAATGAGTTTAGTTTACTGCTTTTTTAAAATTTCACTTATAAATTATGTTATCTACAAATATTTTATTCTCAGGCATTTTGTAAATATTGCTAATAGTTTCTTTCATTAGTTCAATTTGTCAGATGTAATTGATTAAAATTTTTTATTCTGCATTTTTTTTCTCTTTTCAAATGAAATACAGACTTTTGGTAGAAAAAAAGAAAATATAGCATGCAAACAGTAGGTGGTACAATAATGCAAAACTGGTAATGAATAAACTCTAGCTCAACAATAAAACATTATATATATAATATATGATACTGAGCATAACAAGTAGAGAATTCATAATATAAGACAGTGGATGTTACATTCAGGAAAAACTGCTGCAAACAGGGCATGTATAACATATTTTCAGTACTTTGTAGGCATTAGGTAATACAAAAATACTAGAAGGACTAGGAATGTCTGAGAGGTAATGATAAAGAAGCAATAAACAGTAACTGAAGGAGAGCTGGTGTGGTGCAAAGCTATAATACAACAGCCTACAGCAGCAGCAATCGTAGATAAGACAGTACATGTATGTACTGGAGTCATTGTACTGTGGCAGAATAAAAAATGAGCCACTCCCCACTCCCACCATACACACATGGCTATAATACAGTGACTCTGTGCAGTAGCAGCAATTAACTATGTGAAATACAGACTATATAATAGAATGCAGACAGTAATATAGTGAAAGGTAAGCTAAATATGTTGAAATCATTATCCACCCCACCTGGGAGTGAAGAGAAATAGTTAATGGATGGTACAAGGTGTGACTGAACTTACAGGAGAAGGTGAAAGTGGGGGAGGGGAAGAATACTACAGAATTCTCTTCACTGGAGCAAACTTCAGTAGTTTAAGTTAGTTAAGGACAGTGTGTGTGTAAACTAGGTCTATTAGAAACAGTATACTAAAACTGGCATATATGATTAGTGTACTGTGGCATAACCAATACAGTACACAGCACCAATCCCTGAATGATCTAAGGGCATGTTAAGCAATACATCTCAGTTCCCAGAAATCTACCAGTAAGCAAACAGAGCCCAGAAAAAAAAATCCTAGTTCTCTCTAACTTACCTCATGCAGTTGCTCACTTAGCTACATGTCATTAACACTCCATCTTTTCTATTGCTTTAGCCATTCAGTTATCAAAAAGCCACAGGGCCATGAATAGACTTACTTGTCTGGAAGGGAAACACTGGTACTCAGCTCTTTTGCAGAGTACTGAGGCAGTTAATGCCTCCAAACACCTTCCACCACACCCTAATCTGGCAAATAAGTATATGTCTCTAATGTGCAGTATCTGTCAAAGTTCTTTCATCAGCTGCTCCTTGCTGTCACAGGGCTGGCTCTTGTCATTGTTCCTATGTAGATCAGTGCTTCTGTATTTTCCACCATAGGTCTCTGCTGCTGTTTTCCAATGCCTTGACGATTGCTGCTTCTCTATTACCTTTATAGAAAAACGGGTACAGGCTGAGTGTGATACATTTATGGAACCTCAAAACAAAAAAAAAAAAAAAATCATGAGTGCAACATAGGGAGGAACATGCCAGTGGCTGGGCAGATCCAGTTGACTTGATTGGCTGCTGCCACAGATGTCACCTCCTTAGGCTACAACATTGTGTTCCCTTTGACAATGATGAAAATAAGAAGACTGCCTCCGACTTATGTTTAAATTTAAATAGAAAACAAATGTACATTACTAAATGAAACAGATACCTGAACAAAAAGTACAGAAGCAAGTATCAGGAAGTGTTCCTACAAATACTGTAGGCATGTTTTGATTTGAAGAAGTTGTATATATGACCAGAGGAGAGGCAGATTTAAAAGGTGAGAATCACAGTCCTGTTACCATTAAAGTATATTTGTTGTCAAAGCCTCATCGGGCACTTTGGTGATTGCTAAAATGTCTTCTGACATGGTGCATATGTGCTTAAAGCATTATTTAGATTCTGCTGTACAATCCAGGTCATCAACACAGCTGTTCCTTTACAGAAGCTCAAGCATGTAATATATCTTCATTTACAGATATTGGCGAACATCCTAGTATACAATATGACATTGACGACTGATTATTTTCCTCTTTCCCTTATAGAAGTAGTCTAATACACTACACGAATGCAGTGCAGAATATTGCTTCATGACAGTGTTTTCATTTTTTTGACAGTACATCTTTGACCCCTAAGTTAAAACATATTTCCAATACAAGTCATCCCTTGGCATTGCCTAATGTACTCTATATCTATTCCCAACATTTTCACTCTTTACACATGCTAGCCTTTTTTACATTGCTGCATTAATTGACTCTGTACCAGTCACAGTCACTGCTTCACTTTTGAACATCTGTAATGTGTAGGGGCACAAAGTCAGACATAGCCATCCAGCAGTAGGAGTTAACACAATGGATCATTTCAGCAAAAAAAAAAAAAAAAAAAAAAATCAAAGGACTCAGCTCAGTTGGTAGCTCTGGAGAGATTATGTTTTTATTTTACTGCGTTTTGTCTGTGTCTTTTTTTCTGACACACCGTGGTCTGAAAAAGAACCAGAAGAACTGTATACTCTGAACCTCATGAATGAAGTGTTTATGCATGTGTGTATGTGTGTGTGGGCAGGGGTAAGTGGCATAGTACCTTCTTCCATATAATGTAAAACTGCCCATGAAAGCCAGTCTACTGGCAGAAGGAATATTGCCTAATTGCAGAGATGAGCCCAAAATATTTTAAGCAATGGAACTTCTAAAACTTTCATTGCCTTTTGGTGGCAAAATTGTACAGAAGGCACAGCTGAGAAGCTACCCAACAATCTGTTCATAAGCTCTCTGAGTAGGTAACCTGCAAATTTATGATTAGGAATTAGAAGCTTTAAATATATTTATTTTTCCATAGCTTTGAAAATATGTAAATGAAAACCTCGCAGTAATTGCTATTGTAGTTAACACTTACTCTTCACATAGATCGGATATGAAAGTATGCTTGTACCCTTGTCCAGTATTAAATATAAACTGGTATATTGTCAGCAATGTAACACGACCAACAAATAATTATGATTAAGTACACATTCCATTCATTATACATGAAAATATGTGTTACAACAGACATTCTGAACTTCTGTTACAGAAGAGATAGCTATGTTCTTAGTGAAGTTGTATCTCTATTTCGACCAGTATTCATTAATTAGGTTTGCATTAAGGATGTTTACACTAAAGTAGCAGCAGGAAGATACCATCTCAATGGGATAACTGAAATGCTTCCATTAACCGTTCTCTTGTACCTGTACTACACCCTGCAAAAAGTAAAGTGGCATACTATCAGTGTATTACATTTCAGCCTGTTTAATGAACTTCTCCTACATGCAGAGATTCATCCTTGCACCTCTAATTGGGGCAAAGCCAATATTTCTTAGGTGTTATCAATTATTTTTTTTCCTGGTCCCTGTAATGCTTGCTAAGACGAAGTATGCTTCCAGCTGTGTTCTTGGTACGTCACCTAAGTGACTGGTTTGCTCAAGGTCACTGAGCATGTATAAAAGGTCATAGAGGATTCACGCCAATTTCTGCTGGGTCACCACGTGCCTTCGTGTTTAGTACGCATGCCACAGCAGATCAGATCAAGACATTATATGGCGCAACTCAGGGGTACAAAAAAATCTCCATTTCTTTTTCTTTGCATTCTTTTGCAGCAGTACTTCGACTGCAAATGTCAATACCAGTTTAAAAAAAAAAAAAAGGTCACAAAACTGAAATCGTCTCTCATATATTGTTCAGCTTGCTTCTTTTCCTTTAACTCCTCACTATAGTAAAATGTACAGGATTCTTTCTCCTCCTACAGTGTTCCATTTTATCCGCTGGGCATTATGAGCCCCTGCTGTGAAATAAATTGCTTTCTGCTAACAGGAAGCCATTTCTTTTCATCAATGTGCAAGTGGTGTGTGATTCCAGTACCCTGGGTCATGCTATGCATCTTACTGAACTGTTCAGTAACATCAGGAAAGAAAATGAGAGAAAATGATTGGTCTAGAGTTTGCCATGCTTTAAGAAGCTCACATCAAGACATTTACAGCAAGTCAATGATGAAATATCAAAGGCATGAATAATAATGTTTTCTTTAGTCAGTGAAGAGTACTGACCTGACTAAATTTGTTTTAAGTTAGAGACAAAAGCTATCTCTGTCGAGATCCCATTATGCTGTCAGAACAGCATGTCCTTTCTGAGCTCTGAGTGCTTTTTTCACTTCATATAACTTTGACTGCTGGACATATGAGTGCTTACCAAAATCTTTACTCAGCATTCTGGACTGGAAATGCACAATCTGCTCACAGCATGCACATATTTGCGAGGGTTTGTGTGCGTCTGTGTTTATGTGTGTGTATCAGTTTATTACCTGTATCTGTCTGTACCTACCTCTCTCAGTGTGTGTGTGTGTGTGTGTGTGTGTGTGTGTGTGTGTGTGTGTGTGTGTGTGTGTGTGTGTGTGTCAGGCTATTACCTGTATCTGTCTGTAGCTACCTCTCTCCATGTGTGTGTGTGTGTGTGTGTGTGTGTGTGTGTGTGTGTGTGTGTGTGTGTGTGTGTGTGTGTGTGTGTGTGTGTGTGTGTCCGGCTATTACCTGCATCTGTCTGTAGCTACCTCTCTTAGTGTGTGTGTGTGTGTGTGTGTGTGTGTGTGTGTGTGTGTGTGTGTGTGTGTGTGTGTGTGTGTGTGTATGTATATGTACATATCTATGTATATATATATATATATATATATATATATATATATATATATATGCATATATATACATAGATATGTACATATACACACACACACACATGCACACACACACACACACTCCTGCATCAATACACACTCCTCATACTTGCATATGTACACAAACACATTCACACACACACATACATGCACAGATTTTATGGGTTTACTAGTAAATTATATGATCTTTTGCCAGTGTTAAGTGGGGGCCTGAAATTCACATGAAAAATAAAAATTGCTAGAAGTTCTTGCAGGGATGGCAGGGGCTGTCTGATAATACCCCAGTGTTGGATTACAGAAAGAATATGTGCGCAAAGATACTTGATAGTTTGGACTAATGTTGTATCATAAAGGGTGCAGTCTTTATTCTACAAAAGAACAAGAAATGTCAAGCTTTGAATGCTGATTTCTCTCATAAGTATGGACGGTAGTAGTGTGCTTGAACTAGCTATTATTCCATTGAACAAGTTAAAAAAACACATACTAACTAGATCCAGGGCTTTTTAAAATTTTCTTGTTCTGAATTCTGACATATTGTACAGAACTTTGTGAGTGCATGGGGGAACTAGTGAAAAGTAGTTGGCCCAAATGCTGCACCATCTTCTTAACAACAACAATAGAAAAAAGCTGTGTCTTACTGTAAAGTGGTGAATGGCATATGTAGTAGTAGTGTGATTTGATTACTGAATGCAAACACTTTGAAATATGTTAGAGAAATGGATTATAAGAAATTTACCTTGAGAGCAAAGCTCAAGAGTTGAATTTTTTGAAGCTCACTTCCTGAACATACAAAAAAATGAAGTTACATTCGGATACCTAATCATAATTCTTTGTAATACATGTGGAGTTTTAGCAACCTCAATGTATTACAAAACTGTAAACTGGCTAACAACTTTAAAAACTGTAACACACTGCAAATTACTTGACAAATGGTGTCCAGAAGCAAACTGCACCCCCAGTCAGTCAAGAAGTTCTAAAAGCACTTGGTGCTTTGTTTTGCTATTCTTCTATTTTTATTTGGTACTTGTGTGATAGTGCGGTTTATTATGTGCTATCAGTAGCATTCCAAAGCAGCAGTATGTGTATGAGTTAATTAATAATACAGTTTTACTGACTGATTGACTGATTTTGTTAACTGGGTGAATGGGATGGTAAAAGACCCTTTTCAGCCAGAAACCAGGCCGAAATGCAAGCACAAGAAAACAAAGACGTTTACAGTAACAAACATGGTTAAAACAAAACAAACAGCTGTTTAAAAAAATAAGAATTAAGTGGCAGTAAAATGATATCTACAAATTATAGTGGTCACAGCCACTATATATACTGAAAAATAACACTGTTTACCAAATCAGTCATTTGAGACAGTATTTTAGATAAGCTAACAGAGGAAAGAGGTAATATGCCCTTTAGATTCTATATATTGTGTTATACAACATTCCTAAAACAGGTGCATTTGCATTCCTATGCTCAGAATGACTTCATTTTCTTTCTAATAAATGGAGAGATTATCTAGAGCAGTAGTAGGATTCATGTTCTGGGATGCGAGCACAAATTTTCAGAAAGACTTTTTCACACATGTTATAGAGAAATGGGGTCTGTTAAGTTTGGGACTGGCACTATTTCTTAGGAAATATTTAGCTTCATGCACTGGTAGTTTGCTGCCAGAGGAGGGCAATACCATTTAAAGGTAAGGATACTGAGCAGGTAGATGGACCCACCAATGATGGGCAGTCATTTAGTTTTAAGAATAGTGGTGCACTGATTATCAGTAGAGTTGGCAAGACGAATACATCTATGAATCTTATTTTCATCTAGCCTGTATTTTCAGGGGACAGACAAAATGATAATGACCATGACAGCTTTTGGTATTTTTCCTTTTTCTGAGTATCCTGCATTTATTTTTCACAAATTGCTTACACACAGAGTCTACTCCAGCATTTGGTTTAGTTTGCGTTAATCTCCTGGTTATCTTTTGTTTCTTGACATATTTTCAGCTATATGACATTCTTGTCTTGCTAGATAACTAGTCTTTCCTTTGGCTGCATTTAGCAATATAAGGCTATCTCATAAAGACCATTGGGACAGGAACATCTGTGCAGCATTCTTAAATTCAACTGAGTCTGATTCTAAGTAAACAAAGTTCACCTTACCTTAAGGGTGCAGCAATTTCAGATTCTCAGGGATGCTCTTCACCTGGATTATAAAATGGTATGTATGACTAAAAATTAAGGACCTTGTTTCTTAATTTGCTTGCTCTGTTGACTAGGAAAGTCCAAACGTGTAGTGCCCATTTACAGTAAAAGCCCAGAAAAGCACCATGAAGTTTACAGTATGAAAGATATATAAATAGTTTCGTATTTGTATTAGGTATAAAGATCAAGAAATTCAGCGTATGTAGAGAAGACTGAATAATAGAATCACCCCCATGAATTTGTTTCCATGGAAATCATAATACATTAAGTAACAAAAGTGATGTTTCACAGTAGATAAACTGACATCAGATTTATGATTTTAGTCATGCTTCAAATCATAACTTTTATTTTACTTACTGGCTGTATTTATTTATGTTTATTACCCTGTGTTTGTTCACTGAAGCTACCTAAGAGTCACAGACCACCAAAATTGAAAATTACAATGATCATTATAAATCATAAAAAAAATAATCAATAATCAGCGAGAATGATTTATAACAGACAATACATTATCCACAAATTCCACCAAGAAAAGCACTGGACAAGCTGAAAAGGTTTTTTAGCATAGTTAAGATTTAATGTTCACTATTCGTCCCAAAGAATTCATCAAAAATAATTAAAATACACTGCCAAAACATT
>NC_056729.1:909927810-909967810 GCF_019279795.1 Protopterus annectens
CTTATCACCTAATTAGAGGCAATCTCTGCTTGACCTGCAAAGCCATGTCTGACCCAGAGCTGCTAGATATGCTACACCTAAAGAAATCCCTCTGTGCCACACTCTCCAAGGACCTAAACCTCATCACCACAATAAACAGAACATGCTGGAGGAACAGTTTCCTAACGCAGAGACTTCCCATACTCTGAAACAAACTTCCCATTCATGTCAAGCAGAGCACTTCATTGGCCCTCTTTAAGAGAAATCTTGACATCCAGGGGGTCACTTCGGTGGCCTTGCTTGACAGTGGCACTGGCAACTAAATTTGGGTGACATGATGCTAGGGAATCTTCTTGGGCTAGGCTTATATAGGCTCCAGGGCCATTAGCCTAGTACACACCCTATGAACCTATGACCCTATAATTACATAATTATATATAATTTACCTCTTGTAATGTATTTCTGTAATTACCAAACATTCATGCTTTCCGGGAATGAGATTGAAATCTGTCATTTTTTAATGAGTGCTCTACCATTGTTAACAAATCTTGCTATATGTTCTAGAGACAAAACAAAGAGCAAAGGCTTTTTCTCTGCCATGACAGACTTCTTAATTTCTCCTTACAAATTTTATATCTATATATATTTTATTTTTTACTTTCTGTCAGTATGAGCTATGTGATAAATCCTGCTTTTTGGGAGCCTCATGTATCATCATCAGGGATTATTAAAGATCATGACATCATCATTTTGAGTCAATGGAGAAGGGAGCTTGAAAAACAAAAGCAAATCAAAGCAATGTAGGTTCATAGGTTTACATCAAGCTTAGTACTAGAGAGCCATAAAAAAGCTTAGTGACATCACCCTTATAAGGACCTGTGATCTCTGTATATGAAATCATTAGCATTAATGACAAGCATGAATTTCCAGCCACACATTCAGTCATCAAGGTTTGTTTTAAAGGTTTTCAGGGAATACTACTTGATGTGCATAGAGGGCCAAATTCAAAGGTTGGAAATGCACTAAGAAACCTAGCATGCCAACAGGTATTCCTGACCTTTCAGTGAAGGTTTATGTCCTTGCAGTAGGTATTAGTTGACGTGTTTGATCTAAGATGGTGAAGTAGGTTGAAAAGTAAGGAGTCTTTTCGTAGCAAAAAAGAGTAGGCCAAGATTGTTTCTCAACAGCCTGTAAGAGACTGAGTACAGAAATAAAAATTTAGTCTGTTGGGCTAGCTTAAATGTCTTAAACCAACAATTATTCTACTTAGAAATCCTAGGGCCTTTCAAGTTGTATAAGCAGGACGTTATATTTAAAAATTGGTCTGATGAGGGAGTAATAAAGATGGACAGGGTCATCCTTGGACCTTGAAGGGAATTCATGGAAGATAAACTGTGCAGAGGACTTTCTAATCACATCTGAGGCCTGGTATTTGAAACATAGTTCATTGTCAAAGTGTCTGGAAATGTGGTCTGTTTTAAGAGGAATATAGTAAGAGGAAGGGATAAGGGTTTAATGAAGGTAACAATGTTATACTTCTTAGCATTTAGGGTGAGCCCATGATTAGTGCACTATGTATAGTTCTAATATAGACTTTGCTGGAGAATCTGGGTATCATGGGGATAAACTGACAATATAACTCATATTGCAGTCATCAGCAAATGTGGCTATTCATAGAATTTTGAAGCCCAATTTTACCTTTGAGAAGTAAATGCCAAACAGGAGAATACCCAAGACTGAATTCCAGCAATGTTTCCATGGCTAGAAAAAATACCATTTTCTTGGAGTACATGAAATTGATTTGTAAGACAATTAGCTAACTAGCAGATAATGTAAGAGTTAATGTTTAGACTAGAGATGTTGCTTTTCCTACTGAGAACATGAGGAATTATGTCAAAGACATTAGCAAGGTAGCAGTAAGCATTATAGACAGTTTAACACTCATCTGAAGCTTCTGTGACCTTATGAAAAAAAAATAATCCAGATTGAATAGGTGTGACCTGCCCTTAACTAATCAAAACTCATTGAAGTCAAAGGATTGGAGTTCAGATATGCTGTCATTTTGAATTACATCAGCATAATGCATTCCATAGCTTCATAAACAATGTTAGACTGACAGGGGCACATAATACATTGCACGAAGTAGAAATAGCTGAAAAATAAAATCACATCAGCATGATTGCCACGTCAATATATATGTGTGTGTGTGTGTGTGTGTGTGTGTGTGTGTGTGTGTGTGTGTGTGTGTGTGTGTGTGTTAGACACACACACACACACACACACACACACACACACACACACACACACACACACACACATATTTTTTGGGGGTATAAAATACTGCAAAACACATAGAGGGATGTGGGAACATTGATACTACATAGAGGATCAAAATGTGATCAAAACCTTTTTTTTTTACTTTGTGCCCATAGCTGTCCTTCATAATAATTATTCTTTTTTTCACATCGTTTCAAGTTGATAAACACTACAAAGCATGACAAAATATCAAAATGTGAAAAAAAATTTAAATCATATAAAGTAAGACTTATAATGCAATAGTGTTATCAAGTATTGCTTAATCTGATCCTATCAAAGCTAAAGACCAGATACAGTGAGTATAAAATTTCAGAAGTTAAAATGAGAAAATTCCAAAACTTTCTCCTTTTAAGAGTTTTACCACAGGGGCAAGTCCTCCGAAATGCGATCCCTACACTCAAATACCCCAACAACTTATAGATGCTTATCTCTGAGATTGCTGTACATTGGAGAAGTGAGAGTACTTTTGGGATGGCAACATTTTATTACTATATATTTTACTATATATTCCTTCTAATCACATTTCAAGTTTCAGTCTTCTGAGATATCCTCTTAATGTTGTTGGATTTTCGATAGGCAATCTTTATCTCATATATTGATAAGAAATGAAAACAAAGACTTTAGTCATAATAATTAATTCACTATTGAGTAGATTAGTATATGATTTTTGAATCCTTTTCACTAGTCTTGTAAGAATTCAGAGATGTATTCTTTTTTTGAGTTGCATTTTTCTCTGAAATCCCTATTGTGACACGTGAGATATCTCTTGGTCAAATTCCTTTGTTTATTACTATACACTGACTTAAACCAGTATAGAAAACAGTCAAGTTCCACCTAATATGTGCAATGATTAGCAGGCACAAACAAGTATACAAAAAGAGACTGATGCAAGGAGAGAATCTGCATCAAATAGCTATATAAAACCTCTTTAAATTCCTATCTGCACATATTGCATGTTACACGGACACAATTAAGAAATAACAATATTTCACTTGTTGTTGTACAGCCCTTCTTACTGTACCATCACTATAAATAAGGTCAGCCTAAGCAGATCTATCTCATTATTAAAAGAATAAATAATCGCAACTGTCTATATGACTCTGTGTGGATATTATTGTTTTAGTCTTCCTGTGATAGCACACCTGTAATAGATTTTGTCTTGATATCTACAAAGTTATAATAATAATTTACAAAAAGCTGCACCATGTGAGCTGAGATGGTATTAGTTAAATATCTTGTTGCATTCCAAGTATCCATGAGCAGCTCACTTAGCCATCAAGTGAGTCCATTCTTGGTATAGGCACATTGACGTAATGAGCTTTATATAATTGCACAAAAAGATAAAAGTAGAGGCCCTTTAACCTTAAAAGAGGCAGTGCATTATCACATTTGATGCAAAAATTCATCTCCATTCTGGCTTCATGGGGTTTTATAATTTACCTTTGCATTGCTGCGTACTTTGTTAATAAGCAAGCAGATTCATGCAGTGATGCATAGCAAAAAAAGAATGATGCGACTTGCAGGAATAACATACGGCCATTACTTTGAAAAGATTCGATCCATTAATTACTGAGCAGTTCATTGTTGTTCTTCAGTGCAAGCTTCTTTTTCACAGTTGTTAGCTTTAAACCATCTCTCCTGAGAGAGAGAGAGCCTTCCTTGTTATCTTGTGACTGAATACTTAGTCCTTCCTAGAGCTTATCAGAAGGTTTGAATCTCTCTAGGTATTTCAGACTGATCAGATGTTTTTTTTTTTTCCTCGTGTTACCTTCTTTTCATTTTTTGCAACATTTGTATATTTACTGTATTTATTTTTATCTTTTTTTGGTGGTCCTTGGCACATTCAGCAGAAAAAGATTTCTGCAATGTTTCAGTTTTATATTTTCTGCTTCCTGTACTCTATGGAAAGTTCATTTACAGCTATCAAACCACAAAATGATCTGACTTCAACAAGAAATAATTTTTCTAAGTTATCTTAATATTGCTTTTAATAATGTCCTTGAAAGGAGCACTGATACCACAACGTGTTTGTAACTATGGTTGCATACAACCACATTGCCCTCTGGTTTTAGCACAGGCTGGTCCTTAGATTTTCTTCACATATTTGTTTTATTTTCTTCGCAGACATGAAAGGTCTGAAGCAATAATTTATCCACAATTTTATTTAGCTTAGCCCTAACACCCATAGCATTTTTTCTCTTTATTTTGTTAGTGTTGTATTGAATTATAATATTAATTACTATCTTGGATTGCGGGATGCTGTGTTTCCTTTGTTCCTTGTCTTTCTGTATTGACAACAACAGAGGCAGGAGAAAAACAAAGGCTGGTTACTTTTTCATATGCAGTATACCAGTAGATTCATATGTATAACTAGCAAAAATATTTACCAGGCTGAACAACACAGGAGGTCTTAACCAGCCAGGCACATTAAGTGGTCGAAGACTTTTGTTCAGTACAATTGTACTTTCAAAAATACTTGCCTACTTAATTAGTTATGCTGTAAACAAGATTTTAATATGATTTTAGTCATTAAAACAATACAGACTATGTGGCCTATAAGACAATTCTATTAACTTTTTATTGCTAGCAAAGATTACAAGTTTGGGGTAAAAGTTTAGAGTTGCATAATGGCCCCTTCTTAAAGCTAAACATCTTGTTTAGCTTTTGCAATTATTTAAAATAACTAATATTTCTCATGTTGTACAACGACCTCTGTATGGATGCCCAGGTTTTGCTCCACCACTTCATTTTTTTTACCTTTTTCCTAATGCACAAAGTTTATGGTTGTTATATTTGAGTCATATGGCAGCACACAGAAAGTACCTGCATGTCTAAAGGTAAATCTATTGCTCTCTGAATATATGTTTATCACTGTTACCACCTCAAGATTTCACTCTGGACACATGAACAACTCTTTTTGGTGTAGTCATATCCTGTTGCAGAGTGAATGTATGCAGGCACATAAACACGGCACAAATATTAAAAGCTACACACATGTGGGAGGCCATTTTTTTCACTGTATGAAAGGCAACAAACTGCATATATTTATATATTCCTCTGGAGATGTACCCTATTTATAAACAATTTAGACAATCATACATGCAGCTGGGATGTACACATAAGAAGGTAATGCATGTTATCTCAGTCATGCAGTACAATATCAGTGACTTCCAAAAAGAAAACACATATTTAACAATGAAGGAAAATGCTATTAAAAACAAAATATACAAATGCTACTCAGACATGCCAAGGAAATTATGTATAGACTGATGGCCATCTGAAATGGACTGCTTTTCTGTCCTGTATGGTATTCACACCATGATATTCTCAGGCAGCAGCCACAGTATTTAGGTGCCTAGAGAAATGCTGTGACTGAAATGAGCCAGACTTGAAGCACTGCAACTCTCCAACAGTTTGCGGGGGGGGGGGGGTGTTTGGATATTCTGTGTGTAGTGAACGGGAGGCCTGCAATATTTCAGACTTGGGAAGAAAATAAATGACCTCATTATAGTCTGCCAGTATACTTGTATGAAAACAAAATAAATCCAGTATGCTGCCCCTTTGCAACTTTCCCTTAGTGGCACCCCACTGGTAAAAATATTTTCACAAAATACCCTTCATTCCTTGTCCTGCTTTCTTTTCCTTTTAGGCTATTTATTCTCTTTTGCCTAATAACAAGATTTTTTTTTCTTCCGTTATCCCACCAGCACACACTTCTGTGGCAGTGTGTTCCTCTATATTTAATCCAGTTAGTATTTTCCACATCCTCTGACTTTTTCTTACAAGGACTCTTTTGTAAATGAGCACTGCACACTTGATTGTCCCTTCCTCAAAAATAAAACATATTTACAAAATACATTATTACTATTGTCAACTAAAATTCTGCCATGAGGATGAACATCTGCAGTTTTGTTTAAGGAATTATATTATCATGCAAATGAAAATCATGCAATCAAGATATGATACAAAACTGTAAAACACTTAATTCATGTCATTCTTGAAATTAATCCGTGAACCTCATTGCATTTTTTCATTGGTTTCTGTAATTCTAGTTATCAGTCCTTTTGAACATGAGAGAAAAAAAGGAAAACAGCATCTCCTACTTCTAAGGCCTGCTTTGCCTAAGGCAATGTCTCTGCCAAGACAGAGCAAAGTCACTCATGCCTATGTAACTTTCCAGGTCAGCCTGTTGTGTTCACAAGGGAAAATATTAATCACAAATGCCAGGATGTAGAACTTCACTGAAATTGGATTTTTTCTGAAATCCCTTTATAAATACAGTCTTTTTTTACATTCATACATGAGAAATTATCATACAATTTCACCTCTAACAGCTCGCATTAAACCTTAGGATACAGGCTAAGAAAACATTTGGCACGGAAAGTGCAAGGAGGCTAAACTCCCTATGATATACTGCAGCAAAATTCTGAAACAATACCCCACTAGACATATATATCATGCATTTTTATTAAAGTATGCCTGTTCAAAAAACAGTGGCCATCTATAACAAATAACATTAAGCTGCAACTTTTACATAGTGTATCATTGTAACTAATATCTGTATCTAGAATAATACATCTTGTATAACCTACTAAATGTAGGTCACTGACCTGTTATGGCTAATGTACCAATCTTGTCAACACAAACAAATCCAGCAGCCTGGTTTACTATCTCTTCTTTGATACATTTGTATAATCTGTCTGCTTCCCAGTAAAGTAACATCTGGACTACTGACTGTAACATCAGTAACCTGTGTTTGAATTATAAAGAAGTAAAGGACATGGGACTCTATTCTCAAAAGGCTGGTAAACAGGTGGGGGGAGGTCAGACTTACATGTCATTTCAGCCCAGATGGAGTTGAAGTTTGAAGACAACATGCTGTATTTTTTGTTTTGTTTTTCTTTTTTCTTTTAAGTTTACCTTGTTTTTGCCCCCCCAGTGCATTCCGCCATGACCATCAAGTCCATTTCTCCTGGTAGGTCTATTTATTCTCTCTTGACTCAGGCATCATAGGACATCTAAAGGGAGAGGCAAAACTGTTTGTGTGTGTGTGTGTGTGTGTGTGTGTGTGTGTGTGTGTGTGTGTGTGTGTGTGTGTGTGTGTGTGTGTGTGTGTGTGTGTGTGCGTATATGTCTAGGGGGGCCATGGCCATCAACCATCAGGGCTCAAGAGATTTGATATGCTCCTACTCTCTCATCCTGATGGCTGCATGCACATTGCAATGCCCATTATGATTGAGACTCCATGTAGATGCACATTTTCACATACAAAGATACTCATCTGGAATGCTGGTAGCTCTTGTAAGGGTCACACTCCTGAGGCCTTGTTTTAGAAGTGGGACTTCAATAAGATGGCACACCTAAAGTGGGACCAGACCAACTATTCTCCAATGTCTGTGATAGTTAATGTCAGCCATGTCAGGAGAAATAGGGCAGTGGATTTGTAACATATGCCAGCACAGCTAGCTGGAATTTTGTAAATAATTATATGTCATTTGTATATCAAACTGATTTGTATAGATGCTTGTGCTGAAAATGTATTTGTGAGGTTTGCTTGTGTTAAAATTTATCAACAGTGGGCCCTGCTGGAAGGAAAAAAATTTACATGCATTATTGTAACTGTTTAAATGTACACATTGTAACTACATATACTGAAAGTGAAGAGGTTAATCTTAATCCATCCATAAAGATGTTATCTCACAGTTTTGAAGGGAGCAAGAGACGCAATGTCTGTGTTAGAGAATAGGTTGCAGCTCCTATAGGAAGAATGAAATGGTTTTATGGTGTTATGACTTCCAGCAACAGCACCACATCTGAGCAAAGCTCTCTATCTGTGTGTATTGTAGCACATACGTAGGTGCTAAACCCTGGTAGCTTCTAATAATGGGGGATAGTGTGGGAATGAGAGTCAGATGACCAGATGTATGTGATGTCATTCTGTACAGAAATAATGTTTTAATATTAGAAGAGACTGAAGTCTCAGGCACATTCAGTATTCTGTCTTGGATCTGACAACAAGGACCACTCACCAATCTTGCCTTGCTCTATTCAGTAAATAGGAACACTAATTCTTTAGTCAATCAGGAATGGATATTAAGACTAGCTAAATACCATTTTTCTATAACTGTGTGAAACTTTCCAACAGGGTTATTTTTAATATTCCCTGTGCCTAAAACTGTGGTGTTTACTGTAAATAGATATTTGGCATGTTCTTGTTTTTTTATTGTTTATTATTAAATAGACTCATTCATTCTAGGCTAACTGCCCCTGCGAGCCATTTTAAGCCTAGCCAATTATCCCTTGTGAGATTCAAACCCTGCACCTTGTGTTTGTAAGGCAAACACCTTAACCATTAGGCCACCCCTCCCACAGGATAATCAGTTTAGTGGTGGGACTCAGGAAAATGCCTCCTCCTCCTCTTTGTGCAACCACTATAACATATATTTAAACTTTTCATTGTGGAGGGTCCTTTTTAGAAAATAATTAAGCTTTGAGAGTATTGTTTGGTGCTAACAGTGGCCACTCCTGAAAGCCTTGCTGTTTGGTCAGCATTACCATTTGTATAATTTCACTCATTAAAATTGGGTACCCTTGTAAGAGCCCTAAAGTAGCTGGCTTATAGTCTGGGCAGAAGGGGGCACATCAGGTGAATCTATGCCAGTCTTTCCCAGGTTTTCCCAGGTGTGTGTGTGTGTGTGTGTGTGTGTGTGTGTGTGTGTGTGTGTGTGTGTGTGTGTGTGTGTGTGTGTGTGTGTCTGTGTGTGTGCAAATCAAATCTGAAAGAGTATGTGTATCAGTTGCTTGATGCAGGGACACAAAGCACTTGTTTCACAGAGATGGTGTGGGACGACTTAGTTTGGAACCCAAGCTAAGGACTCAACTCTAAGTTGTGCCAGTGGGGAGTCTTATTGGATGTCTGGACAGATATAGAGGGGAACCAGCCCCCAGACTAAGTGTGTTCCCTGGGTGCTCTTAAGGGAAATTGTTGATGCAGAGAGGTCTGCATCTGGAAATACTGAGTGTATCCATTTGTATTCCAAGTGAATGTCCCTCTCCAGTGGCATTGATGAAGATTCAGGCTCCTTGATTACTCGCCCAGAGTGGGGATGTCACATACCCTATTTAGGGATTTCACATACTCTTTTACTTCTAAGTGTCTTCTTTTCTGTAAGACATTATTCAGGTTTTATAGGGCAGCTATTTTGTGATATTCCTCTTTGTGGTCCATCCCTTATTTTACACACACACACACACACACACACACACACACACACACACACACACACACACACACACGCATATATATATATATATATATATATATATATATATATATATATATATATATGGATCTATGTTGATAGGTCGAAAGTACACTTCAGCGAAACGTACATGAACGAACTCACTTTTGAGAAAGTGCATTTTATCGAATTACTATATATTTTAACTCCAGGATCTCACTGCAATGGGGAAAAGGCCTTATATAACTTTCAGTGAAATGTGTTTCAGTGAATTGTGTTTTCAGTGAATTGAGCTTTCAGTGAATTGTGCACAGTTAAATGTGTTTCAGTGAAATGTGCTTTAAGTGAATAGTCCTAGACCCATATAAATAAATATATATATATATATATATATATATATATATATATATATATATATATATATATATATATATATAAATGGCTGAAATCTCGAAATGCATATGATCGAGACTATATGCTCGAAATTTCAGAAGCTCGACCTTCTGAATGGAGATCGACATACAGCGCAAAATGTGAGATTTCCCTTTCTGTGCTGTAGTGCGATCTTGGAGTTAGAATAAATAAGTAGCAGGGGGTGTGGTGGGTTTGCCCCCCTGCATAAACATTGTTTTGTGTTTTGTTGTTTTTTTTATTTTTCCTTTCACACACACACACACACACACACACACACATATATAGATAGATAGATAGATAGATAGATAGATAGATAGATAGATAGATAGATAGATAGATAGATAGATAGAAAAAATTAACAGGGGTGAAGAGGACTGAGGGGTACATGGGAGGTTGCCCCATGCAAAAAACAATGTTTAATGCTATTTTTTAAACTTGTGTTTTGCATATGCCATAATTTTGGCACAGTGCATGTATAGTAGCATGTTGATGCATGCAAAGTCGACCTTTTTCATTTATATTTTTCCAATTTTCAACTGCCTAGCAAAGCAAAATATTGACTTTCCTGGAAGTCATACTAACTATTTGAATGTGTGAATGTGGTATCTATTTATTCATTTATTTTATTTAAAGCTTTAAATAAATATACTCTCATGTATTCTCTTATTCCAAACTATGAAAGCTAAAGCAGCCAGAAAGGCAGGAGTACAGTTCACGTATCTTTAGCCTGTTCAGACTCTGCATGTGCTGCTCATTCTAACACTCCATTTATTTGCGCCTTTTGATTTGAAATCACTCTGTTTAGTATGACTATGTATGAACCACCATGATATGACACATTTTAGTACCACTCAGATCATTTACTGTAGTCTTAGACAACAATAATAGTAACAAATGAGTTCAAAACTAATGAGTTCAAAACTAAAAGTATACATTTTGGAGGAAAAAGTCATAGGAAGGGCTATCAGGTGGAAGTGATAAAGTTAAATATTACAATGCAGTAAATTTAGATTACAGTTAACAGAATCCAATTTCAGCTTTGCCAATAAAATACTAAAGGACATAGTAAGACACCCTGTCCCAGAAGCTGAAAGGTAAGTTTCTGCATGTGTAATGGGTAGTGAGTTGATACCTGGAGAGTTGTACCTGCATGATTCTGCCACAGCAGACCAGATGTAAGCAAGATCAAAACAATAGTGTATCTAAATGACCTTTGTCAGTCCCTAGGCAAGATAAATGTATATGGGAATTCACAGTGCTGCATCCCTGGCAGATTTAGTAAAGAAAGATGAACTCTGGTCATGGGGAAATGCTTAAGCTCAAGCTTTCAGCAAGGTTACATAAATAGGTTCATAGGTTCATAGCTTCAAAGGTAGGTACTAGGCTATCTGCCCGGAGGCATTTATAAGCCTAGCCAGAATGTGTTGGCTTTCGCCGCCCCCTTAGATTAGTTCCCTGTGCCTCTATCCAGCAGATCCACTGAAGTGATCCCCAGGGTAAACTTTCTGTTTCCCATGCACTTGTCAAGGTTTCTTTTGAAGAGTGTTAGCAAGGAGCTTTGCCTAATGTAGATTGGGATTTTGTTCCAAAGCATGGGAAGTCTCTGGGACAGGAATCTATCCCTCCAGCATGTCCTATTTATTGTTGTGGTGAGGTTTAGATCCCTAGAGCGTGTAGCTCAAGGGGGGTAAGTTTTTTTTTAGGTGGAGCATGTCCATCAATTCTGGGTTGGACATGGCCTTGTATGTTAGGCAGAGATCACCTCTGAGTAGGCAGTATGCAACCGAGTACAGCTGGAGTTTCTTCAGTCAAGCTGCACAGGGCATCTGTTTGAGGCCAGTGATCCTCTTGGTGAGGTACATCTGTGGTCTTTCCAGCTGTTACAGGTGTCTTGTAAAGTACATCCCAAATGGGGCATTGTACTCTATGATGGGTCTGATGAGTGATGAGTAGAGGGGCACAATGACCTCTTTTGATCTGGATGTGAACTCTTTTGTGATTAGGTGGGCCACGTAGAAGGAGTTTCTAACCACTTTGGCAATGTGATTATAAAAGGTGAGATTACTATCTACTTGGATCCCCAGATCCCTTATTACGTCTTCCGTATTTAGGGGACTACCACCTATGTGGTAGTTTGTGGGTACTTTGTTTTTTCCAAAGGGGGTGACTATGCACTTTTTGGCATTTAGCTTGAGGCCATGAATTTGACACCAGGTATCCGTCACAGTGAGACTCTTTTGGAGGATGTCTGTGTCAGCTGGAGAGTCAATTATAACCCTAGTTTTCAGTCATCTGCGAACTTGGTCAGTCATAGTCCTTCTGTGCTTGCCTGTACCTCTGAGAAGTATATGCCGAACAGGAGGGGGTCTTAGGACTGAGCCTTGGGGAAAGCCACTTGTAATGGGTTTAGAGTCGGACCTAGCTTCTGCAACTCTCACCATGTGGGTTCTGTCCCTGAGCCAGTTGGCAACCCATCTTGTGATGTAGGGGTTTATGTTCAGGCTGGTGAGCTTGTCTATAATACCAGAATGGGGAATGGTGTCGAAGGCCTTTGCGAGGTCTAGGTAGGCTATGTGTACTACCTTTCCCTCATCTATAGCCTTGGTAACTGTCTCAAAGAAGTCCACCAGGTTTAGGAGGCATGATCTGCCCTTCACAAAGCCAAACAGGGCAGGGTCCAGTGTTTGGAGGTTCCCAGTGTCTCTGTTAATGAGTTCCATGATGATTCGCTCCATAGCCCTGCAGACCAAGCTAGTTAGGCTTACAGGGCAATAGTTCCCAGGGTCTGTTGTGGCTCCACCTTTGTGGAGTGGAATAACCATTGCTGTGCGCCACTCTATGGGTACGTAGCCTGTGGAGAGGCTGAGTTTGAACAGTGTGTTTAAGTGAGGGGTTAGTTCGTCTTTGAGCTCATGTAGGATGCAGCCTGGGACACTGTCCGGTCCCATTGATGCTGTGTTTTTGGCTTTGGAGAGGGCTGCTTTAACCTGACTGTCTGTGATTTCAGGGACTCTACATTCTCCTGGTATGGTTATGGGCATTTTTGGGGGTGAGAGTGGGGTGAAGTTTGCACTGAACCTGTCTGCCAGGATGTTGGTGATATCGGTCGGTTCAGTGTATTTTGTGCAATTCTGCACTAATTCTGAGCAGATCTGAGCATTTCCACTTAGATTCTTGACATAGCTAAAGAATGCCTTGTGGTTATCTTTGGAGTCCTTGGCAATTTTTCTTTCAAAGCTCGCCTTGGATGATTTTATGAGGGATCGTAGTTTCTTGCTGATACTGATCAGGGATGTCTTCCCTTCTTGGGATTTTACTCTTTTCTGTACCAGTTTCCTCCTTCTATTGTATAGCTTGTTTATGGCAGGAGTCCACCAGACTGGTTTCCTTTTCTTGGAGGAGTGAGTCTTGGTTTTGCTTGGGATGGCACGATCCATGCATTCTTGTAGGTGCCTGTAGAATGCATCAGTAAAGGATTTTGCAGCTTGGACAGCATTATCCTTCAGCATGTGGGCTTTGAAACTTTCCACCTTGGTCTTAAGTAATGTGAAGTTTGCTTTTGAAACATTTTTCACAGTGGTTTTCTTGTCCGGGGGTGGGGGCGGAATGTGGATATCCAAAGTGATTTGTTTATGGTCAGATCAAACCAGCGAGGGGTTGACCTCCTTTGGAACACCGGTCGCCCATGTTGGTGATGACTAGGTCCAATATGTTGTCACCTCTGGTGGGAGTGTTGACCAGTTGAACCAGGGCATTTGAGTTTATAAATTCTAGGAAATGTTGGGCAAGGGAGTTAGTACTTGAGTTGTTCTCCCAGTTAATGTTTGGGTAATTGAAATCACCCAATATTAGGGTGTTTGGTAGGACCTTTATGTTTCCCAGTGTTTCCAGAAATGCGGAATGATAGTCCTGGGACATGGTGGGTGATCTGTAGCAAGCTACAATTTGAATTGCAGTTTTGCCTGTTGTTAGTTGCACGTGGATGATCTCTGAAGCATCGTGCTGTGCCACTAACCTGGAGGTGTGGGTATCCTTAATGTATATGGATACTCCCCGGCCTTTTGTATTTCGGTTTGGGTTCTGTGGCCAAAAGGTATGGTATGAGTTGTAGCCTGGTAGAGCTGGGGTGCTCTCTGGGGCCTTAAATCAGGTTTCTGTTACTGCACATATATCGATTTTCTCCGTACTGAGGAGTGCCTCGAGTACGTGCATTTTAAGGTTTAGACTTCTGTTATTGAGTAGCATTACCCGCAGTTTTTTGTTACTTGTGCTATTGACGGCAGTGGGTTTGTCTTTTGAGCCTTGCCTAAAAAAGGCACTATGGGGGTGGCAAGAGCCTTGGCCAGTATTTGAAAGCCTAAGGGTGACAGGTGCAAGCCATCTCTAAATGCTGTTGTCTGCTCCTGTTGTGACATTAAAAAGGCTACATTTGTGAGTGCTGATGCCTGTAGTTATGGCTTATGTGCAGCTTTATTTCAGACAAGTTTTTGGACATGTTGCTTATTGCTCCAGATTGCTGATGCTGAACAGAGATATTCACAAACAGAGAAAGAGTGCTTTGTGAGTGTATGAGCATATATAAAAAGTTGTCAATATACCTTTTGCGGCAAGAGATTTTCCAACTCCAGACTAAGCACAAACCACTGGCACCACAGATTAATTCCTACAGTTTGGATAGAGTACTACTCAGATGCCAAAGGTTGCTTTTGAGGCTGTGACATTACAATGTCATGTGCCTAGAAAAGAAGTAATTGTGACTGACATGTTATCCAGAAATCCAGTACTGGACCAGACACAACTGGACACCAAGAAAGATGTTGCTGCCTACTTGAAGCATTATGGGAAATCACTGCTAAAAGGCCAAAACAACTGAAACAACCTACATGACAATGGTTTACAGAGCATTTAGACAATATATAAGGGATGATTTTTCTAACCACCAGACACGGACCACTCATACTGCACTATAAGTACAATTGCATAAACAAAATTATTTGCTACTTTACCAAGACAGAAGAATTACATCTTGTCATAATGTGTTAAAGTGTTAAAGCAAATATATAAAGGACACCAAGGCCTTACTAAGTGTTGTAAAACAGCCAAGGTCTATTTATGGTAAACCAACATCCCAACATCAACATTGACATTGTAAAGCTTGTGATAACATGCCAGACTTGTGTCTTGCACAAACCATCCCAAAGCAGAGAACTCTTTACACCAACTCCTTTACCACAGAGTCCTTGGCAGAAAATAGCTGTTGATCTATGTGAATATGAAGAAAAGAGCTACCTTATAGCAGTGAACTATTAATCTCAAGACATACAGATACTACATGTACTACCTACAGCTGGCTAGCCAACAAACCATTGCTAAATTCAAGACTGTGTTTACAAGCTATGTTACACCCATTGAATAAGTTACCGACAGGGGTATGCAATTTGAATGTACAGAGTTCCAGCAATTTGATGAAGACTTTGGCTTCATACATAATATGTCAAGTCCCCTGAGTGCAATGGAGCTGCTGAGAGAAAGCTCCAAACTGATAAAATTATTCTTCAACAACCTTAATGCACAGGATTACACTTTTTTCACAATTTAATAGAGATAATTTACAAATATTTTTAAATGCACATATACATATTGGATCACTTCTTAATCTTGAAATACTGAAAGACCGACTTTCAGTATCTCGAGGCTAATATTGCGAAAGTGCCTTAACCGAAACTGCACTTTACGGAGTCTTGCATTATCGAATGTGCTGTTGAGGTGGTGTGTTGTGGTTTGTGTTTGCCGTGCATTGTGGTTTGGGAGTGAGATATGACAGATGATGTGCAGCTGCGTACGGAGATTTAGGTAAGTTGCTAATGTTTAAGGGTTTTCGATAGAGTTTTTTGTTTTGCAGTGTTGTGGGATGTTTTGGGAGTTGGGTGGGTTGCATGGGTGAGTGTATGTGTGTTACTATTGAAGGTGGTGCGTTTTTGAATGTGTAGTGTGTGTGATGGTGTGTGAAGTAAGTATATGGTGCGTGGTGATAGGTTATTAGTGTCTTTTGTGGTAGTGCAACCTTGAAGTTGGTATATATAAGTAGCGGGAGTGTGGAAGCCGCAGCCCTGCTTATATACAGGTTTTGCAGGTGTATGTGTTTGGTATTTTAGTATAGGTTTAGGGGGTGGTGGTGTTTGTTATGTTGTCCTTGAGGTTATAGTACAGAACTGAGTGTCGCTTGCTGAAAATTAAATATTTTGAATTTTCTGTATAGTGAAATTCGGTATGTTACTATTTCGGTACAGTGGGTGTTCGGTATTTAAGTCTCGAGATACTGAAATTCAGTCTTTCAGTATTTCGAGATTTAGAAGTAGACCCATATATATACATGAATTCTTAGTAGACTTTACATATGTATATAATCAAGTTACAGTTTAAGTGACAAGTGTAGTACCACAGGGTTCAGTCCTGGGTCCTCTCCTCTTTGGTATCTACTTCTCTGAAGTACAGGCTAACACAGAAGGTCTTTGGCTAACTAAATTCGCAGATGACTGCAAACTAGGAGCTATAATCAAAACTCCTAATGATGTGGACATCCTACAAAAGGGCCTCATTGAGACAGATGCTTGGTGTCAAAGACATGGTCTCAAGCTCAATGCCAAAAAGTGCATTGTCATCCCCTTTGGTAAAAACTCTGTATCCATGAACTACCACATAGGTGGTAGTCTACTTAACACCGAAAGTGTGATAAGAGACCTTGGGATACAGGTGGACAGTAGTCTCTCCTTTGATAATCACATCGCCACAGTGGTCAGGAAATCCTTCTACGTGGCACACCTCATCACAAAAGGTTTCTCATCCAGAAAAAAAGAAGTCATTGTTCCCCTCTGCTCATCACTCATTAGACCGATTATACAGTACAACGCCCCTTTTGGTATGTACCTCACAAGACATCTACAACAACTGGAAAGGCCGCAAAAATACCTCACAAAGAGGATTACTGGCCTCAAACAGATGCCTTACGAAGACCGTCTCAAAAAACTCCAGCTTTACTCCGTCGCATATCGCCTACTCAGAGGCGATCTCTGCCTAACATGCAAAGCTATGTCAAACCCAGAGCTGTTGGACATGCTCCACTTAAAGAAATCCCAATCCCTCCGAGCTACACGCTCTAGGGACCTAAACCTTGTCACCACAATAAACAGAACATGTTGGAGGGATAGATTCCTGACCCAGAGACTTCCCATACTCTGGAACAGACTATCTATCTATGTCAAACAGAGCTCCTCATTAGCACTTTTCAAGAAAAATCTTGATGATTGGATGGGTAATAGGAAATTCACCCCGGGGATCACTTCTGTGGCTCTGCTCGACAGTGGCACAGGAAAATAATTTTTTTGGGTGGCGAAAGCCAGGGTACCTTTTTGGCTAGGCTTGTACAAGCCCTAAGGCCAATAGCCTAGTACCAACCTATGAACCTATGAACCTATAAGGAGAGGTAAATTGATCATTGGGTATCTGAACAAAGCTTTTTTAGTAGAAAAGAGTAAATATAACTAAGATATGCATTTCATCACACTGCACCTAATGTTCCATCATATTCACGTAGTTGTCTTCATATTCATCCTTCTTGTATGCAGGTACTTTTATAGAATTGTCAAGTAGTCAAGGAACTTCTGCCTAAATGATAGTTAATCTCTAATGCTTCCTTTTACATACTCAGGAAGAGTGAGCACCACGATGCTGGGGTAACCCCTATAAAGTATATGTCACAGAGAGCTTTTTTAAAGGGTGGTCTGAACAATGATGAATTGCCCACATTAGTTAAACTTAGTGAGCATGTTATGGGTCTGGTATGAATCTTTGTAGCAAGGGGAAAAACATTGTAGATTATGAGACTAAAGATAGCTCTTGTAGCCACCAACTGCTGTTTACTTTGTACAGTGTTACACACTGGTGGTCCCTTGTGTCTGATCATTTAATAAATGGAAAAATGTTATCTGTTAATGCTTAAAACGTTTTTGTACTGGAGACAGAATCTAATGCTGTTACATGATGTAGAACAATAGTTTGAAAAAAGGACACTAATCCCTTTCAGTCTTCTAATTTAATTTGAAATAAGAGGGTAGACTTGTATCAACTGTATATAAATGTTAATTCTCTTAGTATTATATTCAACTATGTGGTCTGTGTGTGTGTGGGGGGGGTGATGAAATGTTGATTCAAAAGTAATCAAAAATAGTACCTTATGGAACTGATTTTTTTCAAACTTGTTGCCCTAATTGCCAGTTGAACATCAGCACCCCTCCTGGCCAATAAGTCCATTCATTACCCATCAGTGGGTTAAGGCTCAAATGGTAGGGGCCATTATTTAGACTACAATCAGGGGTAGTTCAAGGGTATTCTTCTTGTAGCCCACTGTTCCAGTGAATGTTTGGCTTTTGGAATCAGAGAGCGCTATGCAATGGGCTGTCCACACTAGTCATCCATCACTTCTGCAAGATACATTGCAAAGAAGTAGCCCCGCCACCTCCCATCAAGCACAGGAAGTGGTTTCTCTGGTCTCCACTTGAGAAATCTCACTTCCTGATGTACTCCCTGAGCACCCATTACCTATCCCTTCCCCCAAGTAAGGTGAGTGGGCCACATCTTTTCACATTTCCTCTCCCTCCCTCGCTGGTTTCTCCATTGCTAGGGCCAGTAATCAAAACCAAGTTGTCTGAGTCACAGTAAGGAGACATAATTTAATGCTGTTACATGCTTTAGAATTCTAGTTTGAAAAACAGGACAGTAATCCCTTTGTCTCTTCTAACTTAATTTGTGAGATAGTATATGGATTTTTAACTGTATTGAAATGTTAAGGGCGTTAGTGTTCTATTCAACTATGTGATCTGTGTGGAGGCAGATGGTGAGATGTTGATCCAAAAGTAGTTCAAAGTAGCTTTGCTCATTAACTGCTGAAATGGAATTATTTTTTTCTCAGTTGTTGCCCTCATTGCCTGATGAACATCAGCCCCCCCCCAGCCAATCAGTCCATTCATTCCCCATCACTGCAGTGAGGCTTGAATAGGAGGGACCATCATTTAGACTACAATTAGAGATGGTTCAAGGTTTTTCTTTTTTTAATCCACTGTCCCTGTGAATGTCTGGCTTGTGGATCCAGAGAGGGATGTGCAATGGACTGTCCATGCTGATCGTCCATAACCTCTTCAAAGGACATTGTGAAAAAGTAGTGCTGCTCCAGACCATCAAGCACAGGAAAGGATTTGTCTGGACCCCACCTGTAAGACACCATAGAAAATCATTAACATTGAGAGCAAGTGAGTTTGAATCCAGTAATATAGTAACTGTCGCTGAAGGGCAAATACGGCATGTGAAAAGGAGGCAATAAAATGGATGATTCATGGCTACTGGAAGTATTTATAGATAACACACACAAAGATTAAAGAATTTAAGCAGGTTTGGAAATGCTTGATATAGAGATAGTATTTAATTTAATAAAATATTGCTTCATATTCAGTATAAAGAATATTATTAGAAATTTATGCAAGAATTTTGGTCACTACGGAGCTTATTGAAAAAAAAGAGGTACAGAGAGGGACTGGAATGGAAGTATGTATGGTAACTAAGATATTTTTAATCAAATGGGATAGTTTGTAATTGTAATCATACTAATGGAGACTAGTAAGAATATATAGTCAGGTTTAAAAAATAATAGCTCATTTAAGTTTAACCAGAAAGAAATTCCACAGCCAGAAGCTATCGAAATGCTTTGTTTCTCAAATGTTAACAAGCAGAGCACTAGTTGCATGTCACAACACAACACAACACAACATATTATTGTACAATCATTACAGCTGTCTTTAGTTGACCTAGAAGTGTAATTGCTTGCTGGCTACAATGTGTCTGGACCACACACAGTAAGTACTGTACTAAACAAATGATACCAATACATAAATAAATAAATTATAGTAATACATAGTTATTTGGCCTGCCTAGACTGCCTCCTGTATATATAGCAGTTGCTCAAAGGTACCTGTATTTTAGCTCAATCTGCCATGGAGGATACAGCCTGCCTGGCAAGATGTTAGCACTGATAACCTGCATTGATAACTCAAATCTGTAAGTCATTTCCTTCACATTTATGAACACAAGGGATAATTGTCTAGGCTTGCAATGGCTCACAAGGGCAGTTAGCCTAGTACTAACCTATGAACCTAGGAACCTCATGAAGCAGACTGCAGAGTACTTGCAGTGAGATGGTATTTCCTCATGGAAATGGAATTTCCTTAAACAGCTGCATCTTACCACAAAGTGCCTGTTCTCATAATAGAGAATGTCATGTATTCTCATGTGGAATCTAGTACAGAACAGAACAATTTTGTTTTGTTTTGTGTTAAATAAAATTCAAGTTGTATTAATTAAAATTGTCATTTATCTATATTCAAATGTCCTGTCCAGTTATTTCATACGGCACTGTTCTTCTCTACCTAACCCTCCTGCAGTAACAAGTCATCAATCTAAGCTTTATACATCACCACCTGGTCTCCATAGATTTAAAAATCATGTTAAGTAACTTCACTGCCTTAATTGCATGGTTTCCTTTCTTGCTAGGCTCCAACCAGTGCAAGAGGTTTCCTGAAGAGATGGCAAGGGAAAAGCCTTACATGACTTATGTGGTGTTACAAATATTAGGTTTCTAGCCAAAAGATTACTTACGAAACTAAAATATCTGTGATGAGTTTTAATTTTTATCGGTGTATGTGTGTGTATATATATATATATATATATATATATATATATATATATATATATATATATATATATACATGGGTCTACTGCTTTTGATCAAGTTACATTTGGTCGAAAATGATTTCAGGTAGCCCACTTCACCAAAAATGCATTTCACTGAAAGCCCATTTGGTCAAAATCCATTTGGTTGACAATGGAATATAGCCCCTGCCCCACTGCAGTGCGACCCTGGAGTGAGAATCTAAAGTTGGGGGGTGGGGGCACAGCCCCCCACATTGTGGTGGGTGGGGAGAGTAGCCCCCCACATAATTGCAGTGTATTCACTATTATATACTTGTGTATCCATTAAAAATACATTGAAACATATAATGTCAGTAAAAACTAGTTGCAAAATGTGAGGGGCTATGCCCCTCACACCCCCCACCCCCCCACACACCTCCCTAACTTTATATCCTCACTCCAGGGTCGCACTGCAGTGGGGCAGGGGCTATATTCCATTTTCGACCAAATGGAATTCGACCAAATGAGCTTTCAATCAAATTATACTTTCAGTGAAGTGGGCTGCCTGAAATCATTTTTGACCAAATGTAATCCGACCAAAAGCAGTAGACCGATATATATATGTATGTGTGTGTGTGTATATATATATATATATATATATATATATATATATATATATATATATATATATATATATATATATATATATATATATATATATATATATATATATATATATATATATAGATAGGTAGATAGATAGATATCTGGATCCTTTCAGTTGATCGAAGTTTCAAAACTTCAAAGAACATATGGCCGAGAGCATATGTTCAAAGTTTTAAACTTCAAGCACTTTGTATTGAGATCGCCGTACAGCACAGATCTTGGAATTTGCCATTTTCCTCACTGTAGTGCAATCTCGGAGTTGGTATTTTTAAGTAGTAGGGGGCTGTGAGGGCTGCAGGGGGGCTTGCCCCCTGCAAAAACATGAAGGTAAGTTGTTTTATTTTATTTTAGTATTTTTTATTTTTACTTTGAAGTTTTAAAACTTTGAGCATATGGTTTTCAAAGTTTTGAAACTTCGATCAACGGATAGGGATCTGTATATATATATATATATATATATATATATATATATATATATATATATATAAATAAAAATGTAAATGTTTGTTTGTTCAAAATCTTAAATCTCCGAAAGTTCTTCACCAATTGGTTTGAAATTTTCACACAATGTTGCATTCGAATACGCGCGTGTTTTTATATACCTACTATTATATAGGTGTCACACGTTGCATTCGAATACACGCGTGTTTTTATATACCTACTATGGATTCTATATATTTGTATACAAATATGCAATTTTATGTGTTTTTGTTATAACTTTCTTACTTCTTTTTCAGTGCAATCGATCTGCTTTAGTTCATCCAAATAATGCCTCACAGAAGATCAAACTTAAGTCGTCGTACTCGCGGAGCAGAAGCAGTGTGACGAGTAATTGCAAATCAAACTGAGGAAGAATGGGCATCAGCGAATGAGCAAAATAGACAAAGAATGGGTCAAATACGTGCCGATGAAGCAGCAGAGCGACGTGCAGCCAGACTTGAGGATGCACAGTTGCGAGCACAGCGATCGCGTTCTGCAGCTTCAGATCTGCTTCTTTCTCCTCGATCGACACCAGCGGACAAAATAAATGCTTGCCTGAAATACTCTACTTTGTGGTGATGTAAAAATGTTAAAATTAACTACAAATATGCGTGTCCAGCTGCAAAACGATCGATCAGCTGAGATATTCTCACATCAATTGCTGGAAATTGGGAACGGAAAGGTGCTGGTTGATCTGACCTCAGGACGTATTTCATTGCCTCATAACTTCTGCAATTTAGTGACATCAAAAGAAGAATTGGTTGAAAAAGTATTTCCCAATATTCAAACCAATTATAAGAATCACGATTGGCTGACTGAACGAGCTATTCTTGCGGCCAAGAACAAAGACGTCTACGAACTTAACAATATTATTCAGTCTAACATTCAAACCGAGGCAGTCACATACAAGTCCGTCGACACTGTTGTGGAAGCAGAAGAAGTGGTTAATTATCCAACAGAATTTTTGAATTCACTCGATCTGGCAGGAATGCCACCGCACGTACTGCAATTGAAAATCGGTGTGCTAATTATCATGTTGCGAAATATCAACCAGCCAAAGCTTTGCAACAGCACGTGGCTTACAATAAAAAAATTAATGAGCAACGTCATAGAAACAACAATCTTGACAGGACCTTTCAAAGGTGAAGATGTCCTTATTCCTCGCATTCCTATGATTCCAACGGATATGCCATTTCACTTTAAGAGATTGCAATTCCCAATTCGATTGGCATTTGCAATCACCATCAACAAAGCTCAGGACCAATCTTTAGAATTGTGCGGTTTAGATCTACACACAGATTGCTTCTCACATGGACAATTATGTGTTGCGTGTTCTAGAGTCGGCAAACCAGACAATCTCTATATCTGCACAGACAATGGAACAACAAAAAATATTGTATACCCACAAGCATTGTGAAATTAAACATATTAGAAACGTGCGCTTTCTCTTTTCTTTCTTTTCCATTTAACCAGACTGAGCCACAGCAATGCATGGCAGGTACAGCTAGTATATATATCTTTCAGTGGATGCAATATTTTAAATGGGTTATCTCTATCCTTTAGTAATGGACTAATGCATATATCTACTAAGAAACTACAACATAATATTCTTTTTCCTGTTGGGTAACTGCTGCATAAACCTTATTCTACATAAGCCTGCCTTACTTGGGACAGACTCAACATTTATTTTCCTTGCAACATTTATATGCAATGTTATTTTATGGATATGTATTTTTCAGGACAATTAACCCATCACTGGTATTTGAAATTAATAGTTTTTGTCTATGCACACTCTGAAGAATATTTTCAAATTTGATATGGCAATATAGGACTACTGAATTTACATCTCTAAGTAGTTTTCCAAGCAGGAATGTTTTCTCTTACCCCACTATAAAATGTTGCAATCAATCAAACTAACTCAAGTTGTAAGTGAACTTGCAAACGCTGGGATCTATTATTTACTGGTACATAACAATGACATTTTTACAGTCACATATTTTGTCTAAGTGAACAAGTGACTGTTAATAAAACTTTAGATATGCTAAACAGATGAAAGAATTGATTTTTCACACACACACATACACAGAAGCTGAAAACAATTGATGTGTATTTTAGTGTTTTTTGTTGAAGCTGAAAACAATTGATGTGTATTTTAGTGTTTTTTGTTAATACACTGTAATCAACAGTGCATTAAGTATGCCTAACTTTTTTTGATTTGTACTTGCATCTCTCGGTACAGGTCAAAAACTAACCTTACAGTATGTTTATTTTTGTGTAGTTATTCAAACAGTTAAATTGCACTTTTTTATTTAACTTATACATTTTAACCATCCCACATCTTGGATAAAATTTTAAATGCCACATCTGTTTATTGTGACTGTTTGTGTCATATAGCTGTACTACTGATCATCTTGCTGGTTCTTTGATGAGAGACAGGAGGAAAGTTGGCACTTCCAGAGCAGTTTAGCAAAATGATTAAAACAGTTCATACTCTTAAGATAACGATGTTCACTTGTCATCTCCCCATAAACATCTGCCATAATTCATTTGATCCATATGCATGCTAATGAAACACTTCAACCTTGACGCAGTCAATAGGCTTCACATTTGTCATACTTTTTGAAAACAGCTATGAAGCTGGAAAATTATTCTTGCATTTTTGTAACTGTAATCAGGAAATGCAGTGCTTAACTGTTTTAAACAGCTACTATTTCTCAGGTCGCTTTAAGGATTTGTCACTTTAAAATAAAACTTTATCAGCACTCAGTTCACAACAAATGAACTATGTCAAGTGGGCCACTTACATTTTGTTCCTCTGCTAATTATCAGATAACATGGTTCCAGATCAGTTTCTCTCTGTTCCCTTCTCGATGTACATTGTTCATTCAATGGCTCTTCTACCTGCTGGTAAGTCCATGCTGTTGTTGACTGTGTAAAAGTTGCTGAGCAGTCTTGTCCCCCTTGAATTATCCATTCCTGGTGTTGTTGAAATATGACAGATTTAGGAACCCCTCCCCCTTTCTCCAGATGCTGCTCTCTAAATATATGACCCTCTAAGGTGACAAGGTCTAAATTACTTTGATTCCATGGTAGCATCAATGAAACATACTGTTTAGGAGCACAAGCAGTAACAGTCTAGCAAAACAAGAAATGACAGTTTATGATTATAAGATCACCTGCAGACCAAATATATAAAACTGTATACAATTGGTGCTTAAATATATGCCAACTAAAAACAGATAGACTGATCTGTGAGATAAAGAGGTCACTAACTAAGCTTTTCATTCATCTATACTATACATATGATGAACCATTTACTACTATATCTGGACTTTATTTTGGCCATTTTTCTGATCTAGTTCAGGCAACTTTGATTTGCACTCTAGTGACAATAGAAAAGAACTATGTCATTCCTGTGCATGACATTACTAAAAGAACCCAAGGGCCAGAAGGTTATTTTTTTTTAATTTTCTTTGCTTGTATAAAGCTGTTGTGTTTGCTGGATGCTTGTAAGGAAGGTTAGCTGTGCCTTATAGAGATGCAGTTACTTCAAATCTTAATTTTCCCTATAAAAACAATTACTGAAATTTCCTGAGTACTTAGTTGCATGATCAGCCCCTGATTTGTGCACAGAAGATCATTGCTGCATGAGTTTAGACTTGCAGTTTTTACTACTAAAGTACCTAAACAAATCAGTTGTAAACTCCTCGGGTGCCAATACCGTACAGCCCATGCAATAAACATTTGGAACCATGGATTTGTACTTTCCTACTATCTCTGCAGCCAGCTCAGTGGAAATTGTCAACCTGAGACAATGTACTAATTATCTCATGTTTACTAATCACTTCCTAACCCTTAAGCAATCTGATACGGTATGTGAGAGATGAAGTTGTATAATGTCATTACAAGCATAAATTTCATATTCAGAAGATAAATGTATAAAATAGGTTGTCAACAACACACACCACCACACTTTGAGTACCACACACCTTACAAACCAAACACATAGACCCACATACACTGAGTCTCTTATAACTAATCTAAGGAAACCACAAAACTCCCCAGGTACAAATATTACAACAGATGCTCTCAGCAACCTCACAAGCACTCAACTCAAGCAGCACCCACCATGAAACATGTACCTATAACTCATGGTGTCTCAGCTTGAAAGCCCATAAAGCAAATCTCCACACAATCCAACAGCCTACACATAGGAGACTTCATTGTGGGACACAAGTGATATACTACTCACTAGAATGAGCAAGTAAAGGGTCACAGTCAGTTGCCTTTTGGGGCCAGAATTCAAAATATAATGCATGCACTCGTCCTTACACCACAAGTACATATATGACAAAGTCATGGTACATGTGGAAGTAAATGACCTGAGATGTTTCTCTATGGACTGCATGATGGATCTCTCAGAATACATGTCTGAGTCAGGTATGAACATAGCTCTGAGCAGCATTTTAGAATGATGCCACAAAATGAGTAAAAGTCGATTGACTTCAACAATTGACTTGCCTTTTGGTGTCATTTAAATAGGCTACAAACTGCATTTGTCTGGGAAGACATGGTAGACGGTCTTCAAAAGCTTCCAACATAATAAAGCTAAATTCAAATAATACCTAGGTATTGCTGCTCAGTGCTAGAAGCCTTATCAAAAAACTACACTCACTACATGCACTCCTGACCCTAGAATGCATCTATATTTGCATCAGCACAGAGAGCTGGTCTAAGAATATTGAAAGCAACCCATCAGTGTAAGGTTTCAATGCCTACCATGCATTAAGACCGACCATACTAGATGAAGACAATAAAAGTAACATGGTCTGTATATTCATAAAACAAAATTCGAAATCCAACCTCGTTAGGCTGGCTAACAACCTGGAACTCCTCCATGTCCAACTTACCATTAACAAAACTCCATGCCACATCATAGCTAACTATAAGACCTCATCTATGTCCCCTTTGGCTCTTAACTCCTACCTCAGCAGTCTGGAAGCCCTAAGTATCCAGCCAAACACCATCCCTTAGGGGGCTTCTACTACCCTTCATCAACTGGGAAGCTTATACATTGCCAAACATGTATGCCTAGAGATTTCTGGACTTAAAAACTCCAAACTCCTTAGACTAGTTAGTCCATACACTAATAGGGGAGACAAAATCCTGAACTTGGTTCTCACAAATATGGGACAACTCTGTTCCCTACCAGTTGTAACATGCTCCCTAGTTAAATTGGACTATAAATCAAGCATCCTCCAATATCTCAGTCTTCAGAGATTATGTTAAAGCTAATCAACTAAAACTTTGTGACAGCCAGGCTAAATTTAGCATTCTCTGATGACCCTATGACTCTATGATGACCCCTCTATGAAGAGAAAATCCTTCTCCGCAAATTCTATGCCCATGTAAATAGCTGCATAGAAGCATCTGTCCCCCTCAAAAATAAATACAATCCTAAATTTAAAAATACCCCCCCCCTGTGATGGGACCTAAATATAAACAGGTTCTACAATAAAAGGAAGAAGCTAATTACACAAAAAATGTAACCTTCCAAATGCCAAAAAAACACTCCTACCAAACTTAACAAGGAACACTGGTCCCTGAACTTAGATATAAGGTACAAATACCACCTAGGAGAAAGATGATCACAAAGCCTTCTTTCTCTACATTATAAACTTCAGAAATAATGCTCAAAACTGCACAGAGCTAATAATAAATGATATCACATACTCTAATCTTGAGGTCATGACCAATATACAAGCAGATAAATTTAGTTCTAACTTCACCCTACATCTCTGTCCCTCACATTCCCAAATCAAATAGCATCTATATCACCCTTAAATCATTAAGGATGAAGTTCTTAAAGCACTATCCAAGGTGAAGAACACTACTTCTGTGCAGCCTGATAACATACCAGGATACGTCCTAGTCAGCCTGAAAAAGGACCCGTCAAACCTTCTACAGAAGCTGTTCAATATCAGCATCCAAGCAGAGTTTGTAGCAGATGAGTGGAGGACAGCAAGAGTCATCCCCCTGCTCAAAGGTGGGGTGTCAGTTGTCCTCAGAAACTATAGACATATAAGCCTGACCAGCCTCATATGTAAGGACATGGAAAGGTTTATTATGGAATTGATAATAGGCAGCCTACAAACTCTCAGCTCCAGCCAGTTAGGTTTTATCAAGTGCAGATTCTGCCCACTTAATCTGGTGGACTTCTTTAAAAAGGTTACTGAAGGAATAGAAGAAGGCAAATCTGAACGTACAGATCATGTAGACCTTGCAAAGGCAATCAGCACCATCCCTCGTGCAGGTATAATTGATGCACTCATCCAGGTAAATGTAAATTCTTGTATAACTAATTGGATAGCAAACTGGCTCACAAATAGAACACAGGAAGTTAGATGAGTGGATTTACCACCTCAAAAAGATCTGTGGCTAATGGTGTACCTCAGGATTTGGTCCTTGGACCACTACTCTTTGGCATCTACTTCTTGAAGCTCAAAGCTAATGTCAATGGTTTATGGATAATCAAGTTTGCAGGTGACTGTAAACTTGGTGCCATCATAAATTCTCAAGAAGATGCCAAAAATCTTCAGGAATGTCTTTCCCCAAACAAATCAAGTTTGGTAACAAACCAAGTTGTCCTGGGACATCTTCAAGAGGGGTTAGGGTGATATACTAGTGGGAGTTAGTTGGTTTGGAGAGGTGAAAGGGTTAAATGGAGTGAGGGATGATTGGGAGGAAATGAGATAAGGGTGGGGAGGGGCTTAAGGGGTTTAGACAAGTGTAGCTGGGTAAGCAATCACATTTTGGAGTGAACTTGCTACAGCAAATACTACGTCCTTGATGACCTGTAGGTACTTAAGGGTACCGGTAGGCCTTGGGGTTAATAGTGGCAAGGTACAGTAGAGTACGTTACAGTTTTCTCTTTCTACTACTTCTCTCTGTTTTCCAAGGTTAGGGATATACACTTGCCAGATTGTTTGTTTATGTTATGCCCCCTTTTGTTAATCCTTTAGGAGGGAGTGAGAAAGTGGATTTCTTTTAATACTTACAGACTTAATTAATTTGTGGTCAGGGACAGGGTTTGGAGTGCTGTCTGGTGGTTATGGTCACTTGTTAGTGGGGCTCGTAAATGGACACACTTGGTGAACATGGCCTAAGTGGATTTTAGTGGTGAATTGAGAGGAGGCAGCAAGGTCATTGGTGGGGTTGTGTGGTTATTTCACTGCAGTGATGGATTTCCAGCTCAGTGAGGGAGTAGAATCATGCCTCTCTATTACGGGAAGCAGTGTGGGTTAGCTGTTCAGCTGGGTGAGTAGATCTGTATTGCAAAAAAAAAAAAAAAAAAAAAGAAAGCAGACCTTACAGTTTCAGTTTCGTCATGTATGATAGTTTCAGGTGCTTTCGCAGGTTGTGAGGCACCCGTTAGTCAGGAAGTGGTTACATTTATTTATCAATTTTGTGCTTTCCTGGTGTGTGTTGTGTGGTTTCGTGGTTTGCAGGGTTGCACGCATGTGTTTGGTGTCAGCCAGTGGTGGAATGCCTTTCATCAGTCGAGAATTCCAGAGTGGGCCTGAATTCATTAATTATATATCCTGCGCTACAGGAATAATATTTCTTGTCAAATAACAGCCTTTGTCAGATTTATGAGATGCATTACCTTTTTAGAGTCTCCATTGTTTTAATTTTAATTTAGTATATTGAAGATATTAAAGCTTATTCTGGGAAAAAAATTGAAAAACTGGATTTAAACCATGACAACCATTACTTAAACAAACAAATCATTCTGATATTTTTAAGTAACCCTTGCCAGGATTCCTAATTTAAGAATTCTTCTTCTAGGCTTCATATTTTAGATTTTAACTCCATATTATATTTCATTCTGTTATAAAAGGAAGCTTGGTTGATTAATATACCTCAAATTGTTGTCTTTAAAGCTGTTTACCTAATGGAAGTATCTGCATGTCATTCACATTACCCATGAATAGGGTTGGCAGCAGTTTGTTGAGGCATCTTTCGTGGTGTTATTGAGCCGTTGCAGGCTGGTTGCAGGACACAAGGTCAGACAGTTGAGTTTTGCACGTTGGGCATTTTGGAGGTTGCAGGCTGGATTTGTTGTTCCTCATAGTTTTTAGGTGGGTGGCGGCTATTGGACAATTCATTTACCTTGTCCTGTGGTTTGGTGGATTTGGCCAGTTGTCTTGCTTGGATGGTCGAAGTTCCTCTTGGAGGAGTTTGAAGGAGAATGTGTATGTACTGGTTCTCGGAGGGGCGACAGTCTGTGAAGCAGCATTTTCGTGGGTTAGGGAGCAGTCCTGAGTGTTTGTTGCTGTGCATGAGCAGTGACAGCAGGAGCTGCCTTGCATTGTGTCGAGGATGTGGTGGGGGTGCATGTCTAGGATTTTTGGTACATCTCAACTGTACATATTTTGCAGAATGTCCAGATTTTAGCCTCATTTTGGTGCATGTTCAGAAAATTATGGTTTCCTGGCAAATTAGTAACAAACCATTAAAGAGTTAGGTTAGAAAATAATGAAGGGTGCTTGAGATTAAGATTTTATACCTTATTCCGAAAATTCATGCTAATGCAATAACTATTATTAGCGATAAGGGCAGACACTGAGTTTTCCATTTCTGGCCCTACAGACTCCTGATATGGCAAACCATTGGTGAAACAGTTCAAATGGCCCCTAAGTAGCCCACTTGTACTCATATGTGGTTGTTTAGGTTCTTGTATCAGCTGAGCATTGGCTGCTAGCAGTATTGACAAGGACAGGCTGGGTATTTGATCTCCGATGAAGTGGATGTACATTTGGTGAAAATTTAATTGACAGCGTAGTTAATCTTAGTAGCTTAGGGTTGCAGTTACAGTCAGCCGAGTGGTAGGCTTGTTTAAATGGGTTTCAGGGTAAGTGCAAGAGGCTGACACAAAGGGGAGTCTGAAGGACATAGATCCAAACCAGGGAAGCAATGAAGCAATGATGCGTCATTCTGCCATTACAAAAAAAAAAATATATATATATATATATATATATATATATATATATATATATATATATATATATATAATAATAATAATGAACGCATCAGGGATACAGAAAGGGCTTGTGGTAATTCAAGGAGTTTAAGTTAAAAGGGGACAGCTGAGCAACAGAGGGGGAGCAAGGTAGTTGGTACAAAGATTTCAACGTTTCTGTGGCTTGCTGACATGAAGGAGGGTTTATAGGTTCATAGGTTCATACTAGGCTATCCTAGGGCATTTATAAGCCTATCCAGAGTTGTGTGGCTTTCACCACCCCTTAGGTTGAAGAATACTATACCCATTAGTTTTCCGTGCCTCTGTCCAGCAGTGATACAGAGATGATCCTCGCTAAGGGTCACTCCAAGTGATAAGTATGTGCATTGCAGCAGTGACAGCTTGAGTGGAGTACTTTTAGGTCCTAATGTTACTTTATAGGGACCGGTACGGTAACCTATCGGGAGTTGGACTTGCAAACTTGCATTCTCTGTTTACATTAAAGTCTCCTCTATTATTTCTGGGCCACTTGGGGGTAGGGTCTCTTGTGCCTACTTTAGAAGGTAAGATAGTGAAGTGGTTTGACATCATTTGGAGCTGCTGGGGGAGGGTCCTTTAATCATGAAGTCTCAATTTGGTAGAATGTAATGGCAGTTTCGGTACTCAGATGAGCTGCTGAGAGGTCTAGTATTAGGGCTTTTGCTTTGCTGTATTAAAGATGGGAAAGGGGGGAGGTGCATGGTTCTCGGCTTTGAAGTAAGGTAAGTTTTGTAGCAGGTCTTGGTTCATGGTTCTGTGCTTTGAGGTAAAGGGGGTTTTGCAGCATGTCCATATTTTGGTGCTTGTGTCATAGCATTGTGGGTGGTAGGGACTACTCACTTAAGACTGAGGTTAGCAAGTCATGACAGACTTTGTGGGATACTGGTGTTACACTATTACATATTTGTAAGGGGTTGTTGCATAAGCTAGCTGCAATACCTGACAGGTTTATTTTGCCAGAAGTAGGTTGGTATCAGGGGTAAGATAGAGGACTTACAGACACAAGGGGCAGGGTTTTGACTTTCATAGGGTGAATTGGCTAGGTTAAAAGAGTCCCGCAGGGGCAGTTAGTTCAGGGCTACTTTATGTACCCATGCCCAGGTTTCCTCTAACTACATTGGCTGTAACCTTTATTACAATACTTTACAGGGGGGGTGGCTGCTGGGACCTGGGACTCCCCTTTGGTCTGGGGTTTTTGTGCTACCCTTTATGCCTTTGTGCACAGTTTTGCTTTAAAGTTTGACAGTCTTCCCTTTCTTTTGCAGGTGAGAAGCACAGCAGGGGTACTGGTCAATAACCTAGAGGAAGCGAACCCAGAGAGTGATGCAGGCAGTTACAGTGGAGGCTCCCTAGTCACAAAAGTGGTGCAGGATGAGGTCACAGATGGGGGAGTGCACAGTGTGCAACACTCAGTGGCTTAAGGATGTGGATCTGAAAGGTAAGGGATTCTGCGGGGTGGAGGTCTGTGGCTGGAGTGGCAAACAATAAGGTCACAGGTTATCTGACTTTATTCAGTTTTGTTAAGGCATATCAGTGTTGGTGCAGCTTGGGTAGTGTAGGGGTAGGCGAAGAGGAGGTATGTTGGGGGGGAGGCCGGGTAAAGCAAAGTTGTGGATTGCTTATAGTGCAAGGTTACACGTAGGAAATGAGCTTTGAGGGGAAAGCTAAAGGCAATCAGCAGATTAAGGTTGTTCAACATTTGGGCTTCCAGAGTTGCATGACATTCAGTTTTCCTGGGTTTATACATTGGTGTTCTGTTATAATAGGGTGGTACCTTTTGGTGCATTTCAGAGGGATGGCCTTTTAGCCGACGGTTAGATTTATTCATGGGGGAGTTGCATTAGCTTACAAATGTGAGGGAAGGAGTTGGTGAGGGAAATAATATGGGGGGTTGGTTGCGGCTGGGTAGGGTAAAGCATTTCTGGACTAGTTGCTTGTGTGGCGGCTGCTTTTAGGAAGGATTTTGATGAGGAGAAATTTAATCATCAGGTGGAAACACGGGATGGTGGTTCAGTTGGACAAGCAGGATTTATTTAAGAATAGTATAGTTGCACGGGTGACCTGGAAGGACAACTGGGGGGATGTTGAATATTTGGACTTTAATCTATGAATCTATGCATTTTGGTACAAGGTAAGCTCTTGGCAATGACTAAGGTTGTTACATCTTGTGTGGCAAAAGGAATTACAGTTTTCTTTGTTTTGCAGATCGCAATGGGGTCGCAGATGTCAGAAGTGCAGAGCAGCAGCAGTTAGTGGATCAATCCATGGCCAGAGTGAAGGAGGCCAGTTGCAATGGAAGTCACAGTCAGCACAGTGGTGTATATCAAGGGAGAGGGCAGTGCACAGAGAGCACTGGTCAGTGGCAGGAATGAGGTGCAATTGCAAGGTAATGGATTTTGCTAGGGAGTGCTTTGGTATCTGGAGTGGAGCACAATGTGGTCACTGGTAATCCCCTTTGTTTGGGTCATTAAGGCAAGTTAGAGCACTGTGTTCAAGTAGCATGGGAGCTGATTATTGCATTGGAATGTGGGGCAAGTTAGGAAGAGGTAGGTGGGGGGCCAAGGTAACACTGTTGGGGATGGATTATGGGGTGTGTGGAGTCCACAGGATGAGTAGAGTCACAACATTCATAGGAGCACCAGAACTTATTAAGCTAAAGCCCTATGGCTTTTGCAAGCCAGCTGAGTTCAACCCTTGCGTTCAAGTTGCTGGAATCTTGGGGTGATTATAGCTACTCATCCAGTTGTTTAAACCATATTTGGGGGAAGGGCCAATGATGTGTTGTTCTTTGACAGGATGCCAGAGTTTGTTCCTAATGTGTAGTATTTTTGGGGTGACAAATTTGTCCCTTGAGTAGGTAGTGTGATTGCCATTTGGTATTGAGTGAATTGGGGGTGTTTAAGGTTGGGCACGTAGAGTATTTCATTGCTGGGCATAGGCGAGTTTTCAGGAACTATGTCAAGCGGTTCTGGTTTTCTGGCACTTAGTGTCAGATCATTAAAGTTGGGAGTTAGACTATTCCCTGCAACAGTCATGTTACTGCACATCCAGAGCTGTGTAGTTTGGTGGGCTAATGTGATATGCTATAGTTGACAGGGTCCTGGGTTCGAGACTTTTTAAGGGTTTTTCTTTGACAGGGTGCAGATTTGTGTTCAAAGGGTTATAGTTTCTGGTGCTCTTCTTATGGCTATAGGTTGTCATTCCAAAAATGTTGAGCCATGGTTAGTGGCTTGAAGGAAATGGACTAAAAGGGAATGTATGCTCTTGGAGTGGATGTTCCGGTGGAAAATGGGGTCATGGTTAATCCTACTTTATTTAGTTTCATTACAGCATGTTTCAGTGCTGGTATGTCAAGGTGCTGGGTTGATGATGGGGTTCTAATATATTTTAGAGATGTTGGGTACACCGAATGATGTTTCGCTTAACCCTTTCCTTTATGGGAGGTAGTTGGTTGAACAATTTTGGCTAGAAGTGAGGGGGAACAGCCTGATAAGGCTGGTTGGTAGAGAAGAGGGACAGGCTTGCCCTCTTCTGTTCCCCCTCTGGGGTCTGGATGTTCATTTCAAGGGTTTGGGGGAAAGGAAAATGAGCAGCTGGAGGACGTTTGCTGAATAGATAAGTAAGCTGAGGTAAGGATGCTGCTTATTTGGTGGAAGGTAATTCAATGAATGGTGTATGAAGTGAGATGAGACACTGCTTCATAAGTAAAGTAAGCGAGTACAGGTATGGAAGCTGATTACTGGGTAAATAGGATATGAAGTGAGTCTTGGACGCTGCTTCATAAGTAAAGTAAGCGAGCAAAGGTAAGGATGCTGATTACTGAGACAGGGTGAGTAGGTACGCTGCCCTGATTAACATTACAAGGACATTTATGCTGTGTTTAGAACCAACTATATTGTGTCTAGTTGTAATTAATAATTTTGGTGATCAAAGCTATGTTATGGAAGTTTAATAAAGGTTGTCAAATGTCATTCGGTATGATGTGTTTATTGAAGGGGACCGGGACAAATAGATGCTGTCAAAGCTATAGCCTACAACTAAATGCCATAAAAAATGTATAACTATATCCCACAGCAAGCATGATAACCCATGTGACTGTCTTGTTGATACACCCCTGAAATTTTACCCACTAGTGAGTGATTTGGGACCACATGTAGACAATGAGCTGTCATCTGGTCATCATGTAGCAGCTGTTGTAAGGAATTCCTTTTTCACTGAACAGCTTATTAATATGGGTATAGCATCCAAGTTGAGGAAGTGATCATTCCACTATATACAGTGTTCATCAGGCCAATCAATGACTATAATGCCACCTTTGGTATGTACCTGTCAAAACACCTAGCTCAACTCGAGCAACCACAATACTTTCTTACCAGGAAAATCAAGGATCTGAATCACCAAAGCTATGCTGATTATTTCAAAGCCATGTTTCTTTTTTTAGTATCTTATAGGCCACTGAGGAATGATCTTTGCCTTGCTTACAGAGCCATGACAGACCTCATCCTTTCAGACCTTCTACACATTCACAAGCCCAATAGTGGCAGAAATTCATGATCAAGAGATCTCATTCAATTCTGCAGCTTAAATATAACATGCTAGAGGGATAGATATGTCTTTCAAAGAATGCCACTTCTCCTGAATTGTCTTTTTCCTACATGTAAAGCAAATAACATCCTTATTCTAATCAAGTATCACCTGGATGAGTGGATGGGAAGCCACAAGTTCACCCATGGATCGGTACCCTTGTCCCTTATGCACAGAGGCAACATGTAAATGTCTGTTTGCTCCTGGGTCATTTGTACTTGTATCACAAAGGGTTCTGGGTTAATCGTATTTAAAATACTTCTGCTAAAAACGTATTTTGGGAAGCATGGCTAAGCTTCTGAAGACCCTCATTGATCATTAACCTAGTAGATACCTATGATCCTGTAAAGTATTTCAGTAATGCATCTTGATCATCATCATCATCATCATCATCAACCCCCTTTTTCCCATTTTTGACATGGGGTCGGGGTGTCATGTTAACTGTCACCATCTCTTTCTATTCAATGCCACACTCCTGCCTTCTTCGACACTCATGTCTGACTGTTACAGATCTTCTCTCACATATCCATCCACCTCTTTGCTAGACACCCTTGTTTCCTCTTGCCGTCTTCCTGTCAGTCCAAAATTTTCTTCACCAAATTGTCTTCTGCTTTGCTGCATGTGTGCACAAACCACAATAATTTGTTCTCTTTGATCTTTCCTACAACTGGAGCTACTTTGACTTCTGCTTTTATGTCCTCAGTTCTTCGTATGTCCCAGAGTGTGCATCCTACTACATGTCTCAGTCACTTCCTTTCCATCAGCTCTACTTTCCTTATACACTCTGCCTTTACAGCCCAGGTTTCTGTACAATACAGTAGTACATGCATAGATAAATAACAAAATTACTCCTGGAAATCTGACATTCCTAAAACGGGACTTATGCAATGTTATCAGTCTCTGTTGTAATTTAGAAGCCAGCTATGGCTAGGATTTATTTCATCAATAAAGCATGGTATTCAGCTGATATATTTTATGCTTGCAAATAAGACCATTAAGGTGTTTAGCACCCTTTCTTAGACAACAACAAGAAAAAGCATAACACACATGCTGGAGTGTATACAACTAAAACATTATTGAAAGAAAGCAGCAGTATTGTCATGAGTGCCTAAAAAAAGTATGTATCACACAAATATGACTAACATTATACGTATCAAAAATACATTAATGTCTTTCCTATGTGGGCAGTGTCATGAATGCCTTTTTGACCAGCATCTTTTGTACAGCAAACAACGTTTCAAATCCACTAATTTTTGCTCCCTTAATGGTATACATACCTCTTAAAGATGAAAAGGAAATGACAGTATTATTACCACAAGTAATTCAGGTAATCACCTCTTGACTATTTCAAAGTTGCAGGTATCTTTACTATTTTTGGATCTGGAGACAGTGAGTTGACCCTGATGATGACTTTGCTATTTCTTATGATGAGCCATCCATTCCATGTCAGGCTAAGACACAAATCTGATGAAACCTGCATACCATTCTGGAACATGACAATAAGCCAAGTGGGATTTGGAGGCATCTCCCTGAACGTCTGTGCTGTGGAAAATCGAATCAGTAGCTCCTGTTCTTTTCGCTTCTTTAGTAGCTGAGGGAGTAATCGTTTCCTAATTGGAGTCTTCATCCCATATATGTCAATCACGGTTTGGTTCATGAAGCATGTAGCATCTCTTCCTTCTTGTAAAAGGAAATATATATAAATAATTATAAGTAGGCATAATATGAAGCTGGTAGTGTAGATGTTGTAGGAGAACAGTGATCTCTTTCAGTACTTTATTTAATTTCGGGACTGAGCTGAGCATTGCAGGTATCCAGGCTTGGAAAAAAGTTATATTTTGATCATCTCATTCCTGCATCCCAGATATGCAGACATTGTTACTATGATTATGCTTCTCTTGAACGTTTTCCTATAACCACTTGGTAAACAAAACTAGGAATTTGGTAATAATGTCTATCACAGGCACTCTAGAATCCAGATCTGCACTTGTAAATACAAAATATAAAACATGGTCTGTGATCCCCGAGTTTATTAATTAAATTAACCAGCTGGGAGATTTCCAAGGCCACAGATAGACTATGCAATGTCTCTTTCGATTCCATTTACTGCTTGCTCAGCAACTATGCGGTTCACCTACCATTCTTTCTATGAAGGCAGCAAGTTATTGAAAAAGTTTTCTAGATTCAGTTTTTTGTTTTGCACTGATTTTCATAGGTAGCATGAACCAGGTACTTATGCAGTATCAATCTGGGGTAAATTTCTTGGCATTGATTAGTTATATATTTCTTTAAAAACAGGAACACTCACAAAATGGTGCTTACATCTCTTGAGTGGAAGTGGAAGCCCTATAAGGATGCAAACACTTATGGTGAAACATTGTTTTCCAGGCTAGAATTTACAAAATTCCCATATGCATCAGCAATGGCCTTAAGAGTATAAAGCAAATGTGTGCAGCTACCTTGGCTGTAACTAATGCCAGTTAACCCAAATAGGTTTCTCACTGTATGAAGAGAAAGCATAGTTATAACCACACTGGCTTTGTAGGATTCCATCCTCTCCTCTCTCTCAGTCCAGTGCTCTGCAGTGTTATCCTACAACAGCATCTCTGTTTCAGCTTATAACAATGCATATTCACATGCAGAATGATTTCCAGTAGGAGCTAATAATGCATTTTCCATGCCACTATCCCTTCTTACTTCTATGATACCACACTGCTATCAGCTAGACCAGTTTGGCACATTGTGGTCACAATTACTGAACACTCTTAAAGTAAGCTAACTGTATCATATTATTTTTATAGCAGCTATAGCTAAAAGCTGTCTGTTTTCAAAGGATGGATACCAATAGTTGTATTTCATATAGTTCTGTGCAATTCTGCTAATATACTTGCATAATCATCCAGATAAAGTAATATTTAGTTTTATAATAAAGCATTTAACTTACAAGTTTGCAAAACAGACCAGTAATTAAATATTTAAAAAAACATACAGGAAAATCTAATCAAAATTATTCATCAGACAATTATCTTCAGAAAAATACTAAATACCACCTGTTTGTCCTATCCATATATTCTGACTAGAAGATGACTACAATTGACTGTTTCTAACTTGTAATTTTTTCAGTAACTGAAGATAATACAGGAAAAGTTATAAAACCTGAGATTGCTGTGTTCCTGGCAAGCAGACTATCTTTTTTCATTTTCTTTTACTGTCCAAACTAGTTATTTCAGTTTATCCACTGTTCTCAGTCTTATTTAGTATTCTTCAGCACATTAAAAATTATCTTAACTAAAGCACAGTTATTAAAAAATGTCCACATTACGTGCTCATAGTCTAGCCTGGTGTCCTCATATAAATCAATTCTAGTACATATTCTACAAGCAATGAACACTCTGTCAAGCTCCCCTTCTCCATCTAATATAGCTCATCTGACTCTTTCAGTTCATGCTACTCAGAATGTCAAATCTGTGCCCTGAGGCTGTCATAGCCTAGAAAATTCAAATTCCAATCCATTTAAGGTATGTTACTTCTTAGAAAAGAAATAGCCCTGCGTATGTGTATTTGTGTGTATTTTTGTTTTATGTGTGCATGCGGGGGAGGGGGAGAAAATTGTTTCCTTCTCAGTTTTTTGCTATATGTCTACTGAAAAACAAGTACATAAACCTTAGTACTGGATATTTATTCCATTGCTTACGTGTTGTTGAGTTTTATCTTTCTGCAAGTATTTTACTGGAACATTTTATGATTTATGCTTTAATTGTATGAATGATGGATGTTACTGTTTCAGTCTATGTCCCAGATCATAGCTGAAAAAATACAAAAACACTTTACAAGTTTTCAAATACATTAAAAATAATAATAGAGTTGTTGTAGAGTAAGAACTGGTGTGTATTTAGACTGTAATACAATGAGAGAGATTAAAGAGTGAGGAAAGATGTGAAAGTTTATTATGTGATGGCTCACACTAACTAATATTGAGGTCCCCTAACAGAATAAAGTATCTTTCAGAAAACCTGGGAGGTAGTTTTTCAAGGATAGAATTGAAATGGGAACAAGGAAGCAGTGGTACCTGGTAAACTGGGACAGTAAAAAGAAAGATTAGTTCTGCTACCTCAAGACAGTTTTCATACTTCTCCGTGTCAGAGTCAAAGGCAGAGATAGAGAAGACTATGATGGCAAATGGTACTTCATAGGACGCAAACTCCATCCTACTAAGTACTATGGAACCTCTCCTGTTTCAGTACACTGGTTGTAATATCTATGAGAGGAAAATGAATCCCTGAGAAAAGTGGACAAGTGTCACCATTTCTGTTACTTAAGGAATGTGTGTGTTGTACAGAGAAATCAGAATTCCAGCAGTGCAAGATTGCTCTTCCTGTTGTTGATGTGTGCATTTTAAAATGTTTCTGAAATTATTGCGGAGGATGAAGAAAAGTGAGTAACAGAGTAAACATCCAGACAGAATATTGGACCCAGATTTAATTCTGTTTTGTCATATTTAAACAGCTGGAGAGTGTGGGAG
>NC_056729.1:909972810-910067810 GCF_019279795.1 Protopterus annectens
TTAGACTGTGGTTCTGAGGAGGAGGAGTCCACTAATCCTAACACTCCTTTTGAGGAGATTTCTTCTGGGGACACAATTTCTAGAATGATGGATTTTTTTAAATGAAACTGTACCCAGTTTTCTGAGGTTCAGAAAAGGTATCACAACCTTCTGCAAATGGATTGTCCTAGGCCTTCTGCTGTTCCTCCTGTCTTGGTTGCCTTGTTGGATGCCTTCACTACTGCATCTCAGGCTCCTGATTCCCAGGACCCTGCCCCTAAGTAACCTGATAGGTTTTATAAGGTACCTGATGATTGCAAATTTCTGTATAGGTGCCCATCTGTGATGTCTGTGACACCTGAGAATCCATCTCAGTTACTGCTGTCAACAAAGTTGCTTCCTTCTGATGAAGACAGCAGGGTTATGGAAAGGCTGGGTACGAAGGTATGTACATCAGCTACCCTTTCTTTCTGGGCTGTCTGTTATCAGACCCATCTTCTTCTTCTTCTTTCAGCTGCTCCCATTAGGGGTCGCCACAGCAGATCAACTGTTTCCATTTCTTCATGTCCTCTGCATCTTGCTCTGTCACACCAACCATCTGCATGTCCTCTCTCACCACATCCATAAACCTTATCTTAGGCCTTCCTCTTTTTCTGTTACCTGGCAGCTTCATCCTTAGCATCTTTTTCCCAATATACTCTGCATCCCTTCTTAGCACATGTCCAAACCAACATAATCTTGCCTCTCTGGCTTTGTCTCCAAACTTTCCAACCTGGGCTGACCATCTAATATACTTATTCCTAATCCTGTCCATCCTCGTCACACCCATTGCAAATCTTAACATCTTCAACTCTGCCACTTCTCGCTCTGACTCCTGCCTGTTTGTCAATGCCACTGTCTCCAGCCCATATAACATCAGACCCATATAACTAGGTATATTTTGGTTCTTCTTTCTTAGGTCTGTCACATTATTTCTGATCCTCCTTATTCAGAGAGGAAGACTTCTTCCCTCTTCTTGTTAGGGACTTCCTCTCAGTTGACCCGCCATTCTATTAAATGCAGCTATGATGCAGCAGATGCTTGTTCTAGGGCTGCTGCTTTTGGTTCTGTGATGAGGAGATACTCCTGGCTTAGGCATCAATGTTTGCTTGATGATATTAAGGCAGAGTTGATGGACACTCCTCTGGACAACTAGCATTTATTTGGTGCTACTGCTGATGATTTCTTTAAGTCACAACAGGAAAAGTGTAAGGCCTTACAAGAACTGAAACATATTTTTATTTCTCCTGTGCCTAAATTCCAAAGGAATTACCCTAAGCAAGCTTTTGTTCTTAGGCAGTCTCACCCCCCATCAAATGTAAAAGGGTGGAAAACGGGCTCCTACTGCTAAACCTACCCAGACAACTTCTACGCAGAAATCTCCTATTCCTGAAAACACAGGTGCTGTCTGACTATCCTGTACTTCTCAGCCACATTCTTCTTTCTTTTCATCTTTCCCTGTCTCTTCCTGTTTGGGTAAAGATTACTCAAGATTCTTGGGCTCTTTCCATCATTTGTCAAGGGTATTAATTGGTCTGGAAATCTCTCCAATCTTTCATGGGCATTCCTCAACCCCCTCAGGAACAACTAGCCTTATTTATAGAGGTGCTTCAGGGTCTCTTGACTCAGGGAACTATGCAGGAAGTTCTAGTTTCTCAAAAGGGGAAGGGGTTTTATTCCAGAATGTTTTTGGTACACAGGAAAGAGGGCACTTGGGACCCATTCTGGAGCTCTCCCATTTAAACACACTTCTGAAGGTCCTTTCCTTTTGTATGTTGTCCCTTCAGACCTTGTTTCCTCTGCTGCTTCCTCAAGTCTTTCTAGATTATCTGGATCTCAAGGATGCTTATCTTCATATCCCTATTCAACCCCTTTTCAGAGAATGTTTATGTTTCTCCGTTGCTTCCTGGCATTTTCAGTTTTCTGCTTTGCCCTTTGGCCTCTCTACTGCCCTAAGGGCATTCACCAAATGCATTGCTCCTGTGATTGTCTTTGCAGGTTAAAGGGATTACAGGTCTTTGCCTGCTTAGACGACCTACATTTTCAAGCATCCTCTCCAGAGATTCTTCTGCAGCATCTTCACTTTGCCATTTCCCTCCTGCAAAGCCTGGGGTTCACTATAAATTTCCAAAAGTCTTTTCTGACTCCTTCACAGGATCATGTGTTTCTGGAATGCAGGATACAGACTGTTCCAATAATGTCATCCTTGCCTTCTCCCAAGACCTTAACTCTTGTTGCCTTCTTTCAAACCCTTCTTCCTCTGGCTTTGATTACAACCAGGGAATTGCTATGATCTCTGGGTTTCATGGCCTCTACCATTCCTAAGTTTCCTCTAGCCAAACCCCACATGAGAAAGCTTTGTTGGTTTCTAAAATCAGTTTGGTTTCAATACTTTCACCATCTAGATTTCATAGTCCCTCTTCTTCCATGCCTCAAGCTGAAAATTCACTGGTAGATTTGGTAGTTTTCCCTTAGTCCAAGGCTGCCTTTTCAACCTCCACTTCCAACTCAGGAGCTGTTCACAGATACTTCAGACGTGGGATGTGGGGCTTCCTTCAGCTCTCTAAAAGTGAAGGGCCTCTGGTCACCTCAACAAAGGAAAGACCACATCATTATCAAAGAGATGAGAGCTCTTCTGTTGGTTCTTCAGGCATTTCAGCCTCTTTTGATTCCATGGCTCTTCAAGGCACTGACAGACAATGCCACAGTGCTGTGGTATGTCAGCAGGCAAGGGGGACAAGATTTTATCTCCTATACAGGTTAGCACTTCAAATGTGGGAGCTAGCTATCCAGTATCAAGTGATACTTCAGGCAGTTTACAATCCCTAAGGTCAGAATATTGTGGCAGGTTCATATCACAATCCTATGAGTGGATGCTTCACAGGGATGTGTTTTTGGACATTGTCCACCAGTGGGGTACTCCTCAAGTAGATCTATTTGCCTCCACTCTGAACAGACAACTTTCTCTTTTTTGTGCCAGAGCCCAATATCCTCTGCTCTGGAAGGTGGATGCCCTCTCTTTTTCCTGGAAGGGGATGTTCCTTTATGCCTTCTCTCTTTTTCCTCTCATTCCAAAAGTTCTGTTTAAGATAAAATAGGATGCTCTCAAAATCTTGGTGACTCCCTTTTGGCCCAGACAGCATTGGTTCCCTCTTCTTCTGCATTTAGCCAAAGGCAATCATCACAAGTTACCTCACAGGGTGAACCTACTCACACAAGACAAGGGATCTCTCATTCGTCCCCATCTGTCTACTCTTGAACTGACACTGTGGGTGATAGGATTTTGATTCCATATATACACCTTTTTTCTAAGGATGTGCTTAGGGTCCTACAAGAGGCCAGGAAACTCACTACTAGGAAATCCTACTCATCCAAATGGAAGAGGTTTTCTGTTTGGTGTCTTTCTCATAACCTGGATCCACTTTCTGTGGATGTTTCTTTGGTTCCCTCTTATCTGTGTGAATTTGCTCAGTGCTTGGTTGGCATAATGTTCTATTAAGGCTCACTTGTCAGCTATTTTTGCTTGTCTGCCTCTAGCATCCCTTTAGCTTATAGATTTGAAGCTAAGCAATTTCTGAAAGATGTCCTTCATATTAGAACTTCCAGGAAGCCTGTCCCTCCTTCCTGGGACCTTAATTTTGTTTGAGAGAAATTGGCTCAGTCTCCTTTTGAACCTGTGGCTTCAACTTCCTTACAGCATTTTTCTTGGAAGACTGTTCTTTTGTTGATCCTTACTTCTGCCAGATGGGTGTCTGATCTTCAAGCCCTTATGGTCATTCCCCCTTTTTTAGTTTTCCATAGAGACAGGGTGACCTTTGTACTAATCCTTCTTTTATGCCTAAAGTGGTGAATGAGTTGTCTCTTAATCAGTCTAGTCATTTGCCCACTTTTTTCCCTTTTCCACAGTCTGCTAGTAAGAAGGTTTTGGGCTGTTTGGATGTGCATAGACAGCTCAGATTTTATTTGGATAAGACCAAAGCTTTTTGCAAATCTGGTCAGCTTTTTTTTCCTTTCATCCTAGATCTTTAGGACTGGCTGTTACCAAGCAAACTATTTTTTCTTGGATAACTAAAGCCATTTCTTTTTGTTGTTCTTTTCATGAATAGACCCTTCCTTCTTCAGTTAAGGTTCATCCTACTAGGGCTCTGCCTTCTTTGGGTGCCTTTTTCAATGGTTTAGATACTAACTCAATTCATGAGTCAGCCACCTGGACTTCTGTGCATACTTTTACCAAGCACTGTAAGTTGGATGTGATATCCAGGACTATTGCTGCTTTTGCTAGAGCCATCCTAAAAGAATAATAGTTGACTGTCTTTTCACTAGCATGATTATTAGCTTGAATAAAAAGCTGCAAGAATGATATGAAATATAAAGGGTTAATTTAGGAAAAGTATTAAATGCTGAAAAATAGGAAGTAGTAAGTGTGCTGGCATAGCTTAATTAGATATTGGCATCCATGTAAAGGAGTATGTTATTGAGAAACAAAGTCTGTAAACATAACTGCGCAGATGGCAGCTGGAAGGACATTAATGAAGTAAAGAGATGTAACATTAAGCAAGATAAAGTTGAAACATCAAGATTCAGATAGTGCTGGAGCACCACGTTTCAGATAACTGAGTTTCCTTGGACAACCGAACTTGAAAGAATCAAGGACAAATCATAAATTAAAAGAACAAAGAAAAGTGTTATACAAAGGAAGATTGTAATACGTCAGACTTTTTGGTATAAATATGAGTGTGTATAAACAAGCTTTGGGAATTTGCCATAGAGAGCTGACAGCATCTGTGTTGCTTGCTTGTAGATCCGAAAGGAAAATGTAATAGTAAAATGCGTATTAACTGAAGCAGTTGTCTCAGTGTATTTATTGTACTTAGTACAACAGAGTAATAAGACTAGTTTGTCACAATAAATAGTTAAATATACTGTGGTATGCATGCATGTAAATGCAAGTAACAGCAAGAAACCAACAGAAGGGACAATATAATTTTTCACATCCATCATGGGTTCATAGAGGGCTCTGCTGGTCCTTCCTCCTCCCTCTCATCTTCATGAGCTTTTGCACTCTCCCTATTGTAAGGAATACTGCAACAGTGAAATGGAAGGTCATAGTACAGTTGTGTAAAATCTTACCATAATGGTAGATGTCCTTCTCTTCACTGTTTCAATATTCACTCCCTCCCTCATCCCCTTGGATCTTTTCCCTTCTGGATGTGTCTGGTACCTCTCTAATTCCTAGACTGGTATCCCTACTGGGGCTCTTAGTTCTGAGGATGCTATGTCCAGAGGTCATCTTTATGCCCTATGCTGTACTTGGGGAGCATACGTACATGCAATGTACTGTGTACCCTTAGCAAACTAAAGGCTTTAGTGTACTGGCCAGATGTCGGACCACCTTTGGCAGAGGATCCCTATTATAAGGATTACAGCAACAGTGAAGAGAAAGACATCTACTGTTATGGTAAGATTTTACACAACTGTACTTTACAGGTAGGTTATCCAGTAAAAAAAGATTTATGAGAGTGTCTGTTTGTAGTACCAGTGAAGAAGAATTAGAAGTTAATTAACAAAAACATTCTGAAGGAGAGGGCTGCCCGAATAATAAGAAGAATAAATTGACAAAATGAAAAATTACTTCTTTAAATTTGATTAATATTCATAGTAGAGGAAACAAAACAGTTATCTACTACAGGATGAGGTAGAGGATGAAAAGGCAGGCAAGAAAGGATGAGGCAAGGACGTAGAGAGGGGGAGAGAGAGAGAAAGAGTAAATAACAGAGGAGTGCAGTGGGATTAGCAAGAATGAGATAAAAAGCAAGACAAATGATCAACTAGATCAAAAAGATGTAGAGATGGACTTGCACCAGTTAGATAAAAAGTAAGATAAACAATCAATTAAACTAGATAGACAATGAGACCTACTTCTGCTAATATTTTCACATATTCTTATATTTATGCTTGATGCCCTACAGGGCCCCCACACCTAGCATAGTTTTATTGTTTGGGTGTTTCTGGCTTACATTTTTTTTAACATCTCAAATGTCACTCTTTATATTAAATAAGCAGAATCTCCCCTCACCACACATAAAGACATTGTGTGATTCCTCTCATGTGGCTTGAAGACCAAGAAATAGATTTAGCACCATTTTGCATAATACTGAGATGCCACACTGTCCCTGCAGTTAGAAATGTCTTTTCTGTTTTTCACCCTACTAAGGATGTCTACCTTATGACCTTCTAATATTCTGTCCTAATGTCTACTCACACAATTACTAGAGCAAGAAGACTGCTATTAAATGCTTTGTTTGCAATACCAGACATAGAAAGGTATTGTGAGGTAACCTGATAGGGGAACCTTCAGGACTCCAGTTATCATACTTTAAAATCTCTCAAAAGGAAGGGAGACATGACCCGGCACTACAGCTCTTGCAAAGCTTTGACAAAACACATAAGTTAACCATAAAGATTTGGCAAAACACATAAGTTAACCATATAGCAGTGGTGGATCACTGCTGAAAAGATGGGTTTGTGTCTTATAGGTTTATTCAGTTAATATACTAAAAGAGAACAAAATGCCACAAACGATAATGACAGCAGGATGCACAGCACTCATAAAAACATCCAACGAAGAATATTTGAGCGTATTAACACTTTTAATAAAATAAAATATTTAAATAAAATAAAACATTTTTAATCCACTGTGGTGGTGCTGTGGTAGCGTTGTCACCTCACAGTAAGACGCTGTCTGGTTCGATTCACAGCTAGAGCGTCTTCTGCGTGGAGACATGCATGAATGGGCGTACCTTCGTTGAAGGTTGTGCATCAGGGCTGGTAACTCGCCATGTAAAAATCAACTACCAATCATTAGCAGACCGGAGTTCCACTGTGGCGACCCCTAACTGGGAAAAGCCGAAAGACACAAATAAAATAAAATATTTGCAAATTGGTAAGCACTTTCACCAAACAAACATTGGCTTCATCAGACCATAATGATAATAAAACACACAGACGCACATCATTAAATAATTGATTAGTTAAAGCAGTTCAAACTCACCAGTAGTATGCCCCACAACAACCCCATCTCATACGCTACGTACGTATGTCCTAATGATGTCATCACATTCTACTTGGAGCTATGTTTTCTGACAGCTGGTTTACTCATTGGGTCATTGTGTTTGTACTAAAAGAGAACAAAAACTAACTGCTATGTGAAGAAACTATGTGGAATATTATTACTTGCTGCACAGACACTTATACTTTGGTGATGATCACATGAGTGCACAAAGAACATGTCTGCTAGCTTTTACTGAAACTTCTTATTTTTGCAGACCCATTCATTTAGTCTGAACTCATCACTGTACTTTATTTATTATTCACTTATTTGCTTCTGTTTACTGGGAAAGTCCATCTGGGAACTGAAATGTCCATTTTCAGTGGAGGCCCTGGGAGAAACGTTCCAAAACAAGTATAGAAATACATTTTGAAAAGTTCAAAAGAAAAAACAGTCAACAAACATTATTTTCAAAGTATTTCAAAGCAAATGGTCAACAAACATTATGTACATAGCATATCAGATTAAGGAAATATGTGTTTTCAAGAAACTGTGAATCAAAATCAAAATGTTATATTGATACACTTGTATAGTATCCACAGCAGACAGAGTTAGGATAGAATACTTTGTAGATGCAATGCTTAGAAATAAACTGGAAACAACACACTACTAAACACAAAAAACATTGCATCTCATTTCTTTGTAAATACACTGGAAATAATATGCATGACTACCAATTGGTTAATTGGATTAATAACTTTAAGTGGTAAGGAAGAGACGTTAAGTCCATGAAAAAAGAAAAGATCAGGTAAATGTTGGTAAGTATAAGAGGTCAGAATAAACTATATCCTTAAAGTTGTAAATCTGTAGGAATTACACATATTTCCCATCAAAAACTGCGTGCAGTTTTAAAAAGCTTAATTTTTTTCAGAACAACCAAATCATATCGGCAGTAATACCAGACAGAGACGCATTTCACTGAGCACTAAAGTTTGGTTAATAGAGCAGGAAAAAGGATAGCATGCTGTTTCTAAAAGAATGTGCTGTAAATTATGGGGTAAGGCTTTTCAATGTGCTATGCCTGACTCTCAGCTGTGACTGTTTTCATAAACAAGATGGAAACAACTTATTCACAACAATGCATATGGCTGGGCAAAAGTTCTGTACTGTCTGTCACACTTTCTCCAGCCTTTATTGTTTTCCAAAGCTCTGGCAGAAGGAACATGGCCAAAATTTAGTTGTACCAAATATTCAAAAGAATTAAATTACAGAAAGGCAGCGAAAGAAAGAGTCATTTTCCCCATAACTAAAACTAGAGTTTGTGTGTGTGTGTGTGTGTGTGTGTGTGTGTGTGTGTGTGTGTGTGTGTGTGTGTGTGTGTGTGTGTGTGTGTGTGTGTGTGTGTGTGTGTGTGTGTGTGTGTGTGTGTGTGTGTGTGTGTGTGTGTGTGTGCGTGTGTGTTTCCCCACATGCATGAGTCTCTGCATATGTGAAGTGAGGAAAAGAACATCAGACCAAGGGCTTGTCACTTCACCTTTTGGGTTTGGGTTCAGCTGAATTGAAGTGTATCAAAAATCAATACTGCAGCAGGCCTAGGCTTAAGTAGATAACAAATAGAAAGGAAGCCACAAGGGTGCAAAAAATACAAATTCTGACACCTGTTAAGCTCTTCATTTTTGTTTTTTTTTTGTTTTTTTTTTCTCCCAGGATGAGCCTTAAAACTTTTTACTGAGATCAGTGTTCTACACCACTTAACAAATTAAAATACATACTAGTAATAGGTGACTCTATAGTCAGGCACACTGACATCCCACTCACTAGGCTGAATAAGGAGAAGGTTACTGTTAGCTGCCTGTCAGGTGCCAGGATCCGGCACATAACACAAGCACTCAAGTCACTCCAGAACAAGTACAAATACGACTCTGTCATTGTCCATGTTGGTGTGAATGACCTGAGCCGCACCTCCATGGACTACATGAAAAGAGACATGGAAGAGCACTTTGATCACATAGACCAGGCCGGTATGACCCTGACCCTGAGTAGTATCCTGCCCTCACCAAGAATGATACCACTGTATAAAGAAAAAAATATCAATTTCAACAATTGGCTAAGTTTCTGCTGTCATTCAAATGGGATCCAGTGTCTGTCCGCCTGGGATGACATGCTCGACAAGCCACGCTGCTTTGCTAGAGACAGCTTGCACCTGTCACCCTTGGGCTTTTGAATACTGGCCAAGGCTCTTGCCACCCCCTTAGTGCCTTTTTTAGGCATGGCTCAAAAGACAAACCCACCGCCATAAATACACAAGTAACAAAAAACTGAGGGTAATGCTACTCAATGCCAGAAGTCTAAACCTCAAAATGTATGCACTCAAGGCACTCCTCAGTATGGAGAAAATCGATATATGTCCAGTAACAGAAACCTGGTTTAAGGCTCCAGAGAGCACCCCAGCATTACCAGACTACAACATACTACAACTACCATACATTTCGGCCACAGAACCCAGACTGAAATACAAAAGGTGGGGGCGTACCTATATTGATCAAGGATGCCCACACCTCCATGTTAGTGGCACAGCATGATGCTTCAGAGATCATCCACGTGCAACTAACAACGGACAAAACTGCAATTCAAATTGTAGCTTGCTACAGATCACCAACCATGTCCCAGAACACCCATTTCTTGTTTCTGGAAACACTGGGAAACATAAAGGTCCTACCAAACACCCTAATATTGGGTAATTTCAATTACCCAAATATTTACTGGGAGAACTACTCAAGTACTAACTCCCTTGCCCAACATTTCCTAGAATTTATAAACTCAAATGCCCTGGATCAACTGGTCAACACTCCCACCAGAGGTGATAACATATTGGACCTGGTCATCACCAACATGGGTGACTGGTGTTCCACACCAGAGGTCAACCCCTTGCTGGTTAGATCTGACCATAAACAAACCACACATTCCGCCCCCACCCCTGGACAAGGAAACCACAGTGAAAAACTTTTCAAAAGCAAACTTCACGTTACTTAAGACCGAGGTGGAAAGTTCCTTGCTAAAGGATAATGCTGTCCAAGCTGCAAAATCCTTTACTAATGCATTCTATGAGCACCTACAACAATGCATGGCTCGTGCTATCCCAAGCAAAACCAAGACTCACTCCTCCAAGAAAAGGAAACCAGTCTGTTGGACCCCTGCCATAAACAAGCTATACAATAGAAGTAGGAAACTAGTACAGAAAAGAGTAAAATCCCAAGAAGGGAAGACATCCCTGATCAGTATCAGCAAGAAACTACGATCCCTCATAAAATCATCCAAGGCGAGCTTCAAAAGAAAAATTGCCAAGGACTCCAAAGATTACCACAAGGCATTCTTTAGCTATGTCAAGAATCTAAATGGCAATGCTCAGATCTGCTCAGAGTTAGTGCAGAATGCCATAAAATACACTGAACCAACTGATATCGCCAACATCCTGGCAGACAGGTTCAGTGCAGACTTCACCCACCTCTCACGCCCAAAATGGCCCATAACCATACCAGAAGACTGTAGAGCCCCTGAAATCACAGACACTCAGGTTAAAACAGCTCTCTCCAAAGCCAAAAACACAGCATCAATGGGACCGGGCGGTGTCCCAGGATGTGTCCTACACGAGCTCAAAAATGAACTAACCCCTCACCTAAACACACTGTTCAAACTCAACCTCTCCACAGGCTATGTAACCATACAGTGGTGCACAGCAATGGTTATTCCGCTCCCCAAAGGTGGAGCCACAACAGACCCCAGGAACTATCACCCTATAAGCCTGACTAGCTTGGTCTGCAAGGCTATGGAGCGCATCATCATGGAACTCATTAACAGAGACATTGGGAACCTCCAAACACTGGCCCCTACCCAGTTTGGCTTTGTTAAGGGCAGATAATGCCTCCTAAACCTGATGGACTTCTTTGAGACAGTTACCAAGGCTATAGACAAGGGAAAGGTGGTACACACAGCCTACCTAGACCTCGCAAAGGCCTTCAACACCATTCTCCATTCTGGTATTATAGACAAGCCCACCAGCCTGAACATAAACCCCTACGTCACAAGATGAGTTGGTAACTGGCTCACAGACAGAGCCCACATGGTGAGAGTTGCAGGAACTAGGTCCAACTATAAACCGGTTACAAGTGGCATCCCCCAGGGCTCAGTCCTAGGACCCCTCCTATTCGGCATATACTTCTCAGATGTACAGGCAAGCACAGGAGAACTATGGCTGACCAAGTTTGCAAATGACTGCAAATGAGGGGCTATAATTCACTCTCCAGCTGACACAGACATCCTCCAAAAGGGTCTCACTGAGATGGATACCTGGTGTCAAAATCATGGGCTCAAGCTAAATGCCAAAAAGTGCATAGTCATCCTCTTTGGAAAAAACAAAGTACCCACAAACTACCACATAGGTGGTAGTCCTCTAAATACAGAAAATGTAATAAGGGATCTGGGGACCTGAGTAGATAGTAAAAGGGATCTGGGAACCCAAGTAGATAGTAATCACTCCTTTGATAATCACATTGTCAAAGTGGTTAGAAAATCCTTCTATGTGGCCGACCTAATCACAAAAGGGTTCGCATCCAGATCAAAAGAGGTCATTGTGCCCCTCTACTCATCACTCATCAGACCCATCATAGAGTATAATGCCCCATTTGGGATGTACCTTACAAGACACCAGCAACAGCTGGAAAGACGACAGAAGTACTTCACCAAGAGGATCACTGGCCTTAAACAGATGCCCTATGCAGCTCGACTGAAGAAACTCCAGCTGTACTCGGTTGCATACCGCCTACTCAGAGGTGATCTCTGCCTGACATACAAGGCCATGTCCAACCCAGAATTGATGGACATGCTCCACCTTAAGAAAACCTTATCCCCTCGAGCCACATGCTCTAGGGATCTAAACTTCACCACAACAATAAATAGGACATGCTGGAGGGATAGATTCCTGTCCCAGAGACTTCCCATGCTTTGGAACAAGATTCCAATCTACATTAGGCAGAGCTCCTCACTAACACTCTTCAAAAGAAACCTTGACGAGCGGATGAGTAACAAAAAATACACCCCTGAGATCACTTCATTGACTCTGCTTGACAGAGGATCAGTTAATTAATCAATGGAGTAGCGAAAGCCGACACACTCTGGCTAAGCTTATAAATGTCCTCGGGCAGATAGCCTAGTACCTACCTATGAACCCATGAACCTAATAAGGTAACATGACAAATATACACAAATTGTAGTACACAAATTGTAATACACAAAATGTGCAGAGTTGTAGTAATTACAGAGGGATAAAACTGATCAGTCACATTATTTTGTCTAGTAATTATGTAACTTTCAATAACAAGTACTACCTTCAGAAAATAGGGGTACCCATGGGATCTCCTTGTGGGGCCAGTGTGGCCAATTTGGTAATGGCCTTTTGGGAAAGAGAACACATATTCACCAACCCCATCTTCCAGGATAAGGTGTTATTGTATACACAATTCCTGGATGATATTTTCATCATCCTGAGAGGGGACAGTGAGATAGCCGATCTACTTTTGGATTCCTTTAACTCTTCTACAGAATTCCTAAAGTTCACATTTAGTTTTGAGAGGGATAGGATTTCCTATTTAGATGTAGATTTATCGAAAGATAAAGTCTATAACTGTTTTATTGCTAGAATACATCGAATGGAAACCTTTTCCAACAGCTACTTGCAGTTCAACAGCTGTCACCCTTTTGTTCAGAAAAAAGCTATTATCAAGGGTCAACTGGTGAGTGCTGCAAGGATGGTGACTAGGTACAGTGACTTTCTAGAAGAATGTAAATTTATGGAAAGTCTTGTTCTTAAAAGAGGATATCCAGAAGATCTCATTTCGGATCTCATTTCAGACGTCCACAACAAGCGAGTGTCAGGCCTCTATGTCTCTATTTTAAACTCTTCTAATACATCTGGGGATAATTACAGTACTTGCCCAGTAGATAAAAAAATATGTCCTTGTAGTTTTATTTTAACTTACAATGTGGATGTTAAAGGAATCATTTCTATTATCCAAAAAAACTGGAGTTTGATTATGCAGGAAGGTTCAATTCAGGAGAATAGAGTGGAATACCCTAAAATAATTTTTAGAAGGAGTCAAAACCTTAAAAATATCTTGGAGAGAAAATCTAAGTTCCCAGACGCCAGAGCCGGCATGTTCAAATGTAACATGTGCAGTTATTGCAGGTACATCTACACAGGGACGACCTTTGTCATAAAGGATTCTAGTTCTAGACTTCAGGGTAGATTCAATTGTTCTAGTTCGCGAGTTTACTTGGCTAAGTGTTCCCACTGCCCAGTTTTCTATGTCGGTAAAACTGACAGAAAACTACAAGAGCATATTTATGAACATTTGTACGCTATCAGGAAGGGAAAGTTGGAGAACGCTCTAGCAAAGCATGTTACAGAAAATCCTTTACATACATTTTCATTTGCAGCCATCGACCAAGTCCAGTCAGATGGCAGGGGAGGAGCAGATTCCCTTATCCTTGAGGGCTGGGAATTCATTTGGCAACTGAGATTGGATGCCTGCCATTATCTGGGCATCAATGGCAGATTATCTATAGCATGTATGTTGAAACTCAAGAGTTTAAATAGATGAAGTATTCTGTCTTTTGTTATTTCTTATTGTAAATAAAACATCAGGATAGGTAGGCATAATATAAGTAACCTGTTCGAGTCATCTATTAATATGGTTTGTGAATTTCCACATCAAATCTTTAGTGTGGTTTAGTTTAGAATGACTTGAGATCTCATGGTTTCCTTTAGTGGTAATTTTGAGGGTAGTCGTATTTTAGGTGTTTATAATTTTTGAATATTTTAATGTATGGTCAGTTTGTCAAAAACTGTACAGTATTATATTATATATATTTTTACAATTTTTGTATCATATATGTGTTTTTATTCCAGTTCAGATGGCAATGATTTCCACATTTTCTAATTTTAATAGTTCAATATTCTCCATTATAATCATACATATTTTGCATATTTTCTTTGTATTTGGTCTATAGAAATCATATATCTTTTAGAAAGAAATGGCATCAAAGGGTCGTTCTTGGATTATACTGTTTATTAACTATTTCCAAAAAGTACCTTTTTTCAAAAAAGCATTGGTATTTTTTTTGCTCTGTATTCAAGTTATTCAATTCATTGAATTCAAATGTTTCATCTGGTTCAGGTGTAATTAGAGCAACAGTGGGTTTGGAGTGTATTTGATTACATCTTTAATGTGATTCCAATGGGGAAGTAAGGAGTATATAAAAGGGGAAGTTATTTTGTGACGTTGTTTCCGTTTTGGTTTTCTGATGAAGTTGGTGTATATTGAACTGACGAAAAGCTTGTGTGAAGCTTAAACAATAAATTATCTTCTATTTTACTTTTGCGACTGGTGACCTTATTTGTTGTCCCTGAGGACTTCAGGAGAGTCATCCATCTCTTTTTTCTTCACTTTGTCAATATGATTGTCAAAGGAGAGATTACTATCCACCTGGGTCCCCAGATCTCTTATTACCTCTTCTGTATTAAGGGGGCTGCCACCTATGGGTGTTTTGTTTTTCCCAAATGGGATGACTATGCATTTTTTGGCATTTAGCTTGAGGCCATGACTTTGACACCAGGTGTCCGTCTCAGTAAGGCCCTTTTGGAGGATGTCCGTGTCAGCAGGCGAGTCAATTATGGCTCCCAGTTTGCAGTCATCGGCAAACTTGATTAGCCATAGTCCTCCTGTGCTTGCCTGTACTTCTGAGAAGTATATGCCAAACAGTAGGGGTCCCAGGAACAAGCCTTGTGTGACACCACTTGTGAGTGGCTTAGAGTCGGACCTGGAGCCCGCTATTCTTACCATGTGAGTTCTGTCTGTAAGCCAGTTGGCAACCCATCTCGTGATGTAGGGGTTTATGTTCAAGCTGGTGAGTTTTTCTGTAATACCTGAGTGGGGAATGATGTCAGAAGCCTTGGAGAGGTCAAGATAGGCTGTGTGAACCACCTTTCCCTTGTCTATGGCCTTGGTGACTGTCTCGAAGAAGTCAACCAGGTTTAGTAGGCATGATCTGCCCTTAACAAAGCCAAACTGGGTTGGGTCAAGTGTTTGGAGGTTCCCAATGTCTTTGTTAATGAGTTCCATGATGGTGAGCTCCATAGCCTTGCAGACCAGGCTAGTCAGGCTTATGGGGCGATAGTTACCAGGGTCAGTTGTGGCCCCTCCTTTGTGGAGAGGAATAACTGTTGTTGTGCTCCATTCTATGTGCCCATAGCCTGTGGAAAGGCAGAGGTTTAACAGCGTGTTTAGGTGGGGGGTTAGTTCGTTCTGTAGTTCATGCAAGATGCAGCCTGGGACACCATCTGGTCCCATTGACGCTGTGTTTTAGACTTTTGAAAGGGCTGTTTTCACATGTGCGTCTGTGATTTTTGGGACACTACACTTTTCCGGTATTGTTGTGGGCCCTTTTGGGGGTAAGACGGGGTGAAGTTTGCACTGAATCTATCTGCCAGGATGTTGGCAATATCAGTAGGTTCAGTATATTTTGTGCCATTTTGCACTAGTTCAGTGCATATCTGCGAGTTGCCACTTAGATTCTTAACATAGCTAAATAAGGCTTTGTGGTTATCTTTTGAATCCTTAGCTATTTTTCTTTCAAAGTTAGTCTTGGATGATTTCATGAGGGACCTTAGTTTCTTACTAATACTGATCAGGGATATCTTTTCTTCTTGGGATTTGCTTTTTTTCTGAACTAGTTTCCTCCTTCTATTGTATAGCCTGTTTATGACAGGGGTCCACCAAACTGGTTTCCTTCTCTTAGAGGAGTGAGTCTTGGTTTTGCTTGGGATGGCATGATACATGCATCCTTGTAGGTGCTCAGAGAGTGCATTTGTAAAGGTTTCTGCATCTTGGGCAGCGTTATCCTTTAGCATGAGGGCTGTGAAACTTACCACCTCTGTCTTAAGTAAGGTGAAGTTTGCTTTAGAAAAGTTTTTTACTGTGGTTTCCTTAGTTGGGGGTGGTGGTTGGGTGTGGACATCCAGAGTGATTAGTTTATGGTCTGAACTAACCAGTGACAGGTTGACCTCCGGTGTGGAACACCTGTCACCCATGTTGGTGATGACCAGGTCCAATATGTTTTCACCTCTGGTAGGGGAGTTTACCAGCTGATCCAGGGCATTTAAGTTGATGAATTCCAGGAAGCGCTGGGCCTGGGAGTTTGTACACGAGTAGTTTTCCCAATGAATGGTAGGGTAAGTGAAATTGCCCAATATCAGTGTGTTCGATAGGGCCTTCATGTCTTCCAGTGTCTCCATAAAGGTGGAGTGGTGGTTCTGGGTCATGGAGGGTGATCTGTAGCAGGCCATAATTTGCATTGCAGATTTGCCCGATGTTAGTTGCACATGGATGATCTCAGAGGTATCATGCTGCGCCACTGAACTGGAGGTGTAGGTATCCTTGATGAATATGGATACACCCCCTCCTTTTGTGTTTCGGGCCATGTTCTGTGACCGAAACGTGTGGTATGAGTTGTAGCCCAGTAGTGCTGGGGTGCCCTCTGGAGCCTTGAACCAGGTTTCAGTTACTGCACAGATGTCAACGTTCTCCATACTGAGGAGTGCTTTGAGTGCGTGCATTTTGAGATTTAAACTCCTGGCGTTGAGTAGCATATCCCTCAGTTTTTTGTTAATTGTGCTGTTTACGGAGGTGGGTTTGACTTTTGAGCCTTGCCTAAAAAAGGCCCAATGGGGGCAGTAAGAGCCTTGACCAGTATTCGAAAGCCTAGGGGTGACAGGTCTCTTGTGAAGCAACGTGGCTTGTCGAGCATGTCGTCCCAGGCTGATAGACACTGGATCCCCTTTGAATGTCACCAGAAGCTTAGCCAGTTGTTGAAATTGATCATTTTTTTCTTTATACTGAAGTATCATTCTTGGTGAGGGCAAGATGCTACTCAGGGTCAGGGTCATACAAGCCTGTGCTACATGATCAGAGAGCTCTTCCATGTCTCTTTTCATGTAGTCCAGGGAGGTATGTCTTAGGTCATTCACACCAACATGAACAATGACAGAGTCATATTTGTACTTGTTCTGGAGTGACCTGAGTGCTTGTGTTATGTGGCGGATTCTGGCTCCCGACAGGCAGCTAACAGTAACCTTCTGCTTGTCCAGCCTAGTGAGTGGGACGTCAGTGTGTCTGACTATAGAGTCACCTATTACTAGTGTGTTAGGTATGTTATTTCACCTTAAGGGCTGTGATTGTGTGGCACACTGATTTTGTGTTTTATGTGTTGCCTGGTTTGTGACAGGAGGTGCAGGTTGTTTGGGTGTCTGCTTTGGAGGTCTCTGATGCTTTTGCAGGTTTTTATTTCGAGCTTCAGAATATGAGTTTGTGTATTTATGTGTATTTTTTGCCAGTGCTGTTTTAGTAGGTCTGTATGCGGCTGGAGGTGTGGTGCAAGTGTTAAACATCTCCTCTTGACTGTCTGTTCCAGTCTTGGGTGGAGGCAGCTTAGCTTCCAGTTTGGCTGTATAATTGCATCTCTTGCATATGTTAGTGTTTTGTTGTAGGAGAAGAGGGTTGTCTATGTACATGAGGCAGCTGTAACATTGCCTCAGGATACCCAGATTCACCAGCTGGACTGCAGAGTACACCTGAAATTGCCCTTTGGTCATGCCTGAATAGTAGGGTGAGCTGCTTAGTCGCTTGGTTGGTAAGGGGTGAATAAAGAGCCTTTCCCTGCTGGGAAATCAGTGTCAGGGTATATTAGTGCTTGCTATTAGGCCTGAGCAAGTGCTGGGCTGTAGGATGCATTTGGAGTACTTAAGTTGAGAGTTAGACTAGTTTCAAGGGGAAAACTGAAGAGGAGACTTAGTGGAGCCAGGAATAATTTAACCGTAGCTAACCAGCACTGCCCGGTGTGCAAAAACTTCTGGGCTGGACCCACTCCTCCAGGGACAGATAGGTTGCTCAAAGCTCCCCTCTCTCACAGTTGAACAGAGAAACTTCCTTCTATCCAAGTAAGGTATGGGCAACTCAGAAACTAGTATCACAGCCCTGAATTCAGCACTAGCCTGAAAACTGGACTATACTAGCTTAGAAAGGTGGGAAACAAGGAATTTTTTTTTGTTTTTGTTTTTTTGAAAAGCTAAGGCAAAAACAGTAAAAAAATATATGTAAAACAGCTTTAAATGACTACAAACGATCAGAAAAGGCTATTGTACTTTAGTGTGTAGCCTAAAACTGTTAAACAAATTATTTAAATAAAAAATAACGTTTTAAAAGTGCAGGCAGTCAAATAAGTACAATATGTGAAAGAAACAAGCTTTTAAATTCTAATAAACACTGGAAAATCTGTGTTTAGGTGGAAAACAGTTAAGTACAGCAAGAAAGTGCAGAAAACTGATACTTAATCACTCCAAAGTCTCTCTTCTAAGCTAGAAGGCTTGTATCAGTTTAAGGCTTTCTAGTGCTACCCAGTAGGTTAGTTACAGGAAAGATGGGAAACAAGTGCAGATGTGGTCTTCTAAACCAGAAAGTTGAAAGAGACGGACAAACTGTCCAAATGGTCAATAAACTACAATTTCTGGGCCAAGAACCTCTCCTCTCATGGTAGACAGGCTACCTAGTGCTTACCACTCCCACTGATAAGCTAGAAGGCTTTCCTCCAACACAGAAAGGCTTGCAGGGTTCAGAAGCTTACCAACAGTCCTGGATACAGCAACTCTGTATCTGGGCTAGGCTAGTTACAGGAAAGGTGGGAAACAAGCTCAAGTGCGACTTTTAAACCAGAACATTGAAAGAGATGGAAAGAAACTGCCCACATGGCCAATGGCTACAATTTCTGGGCCAGGAACCACTCCTCTTGTGGTAGATAGTCTACCTAGTGCTTACCACTCCCACTGATAAGCTAGAAGGCTTCCCTCCAACACAGAAAGGCTTGGGGGCTCAGAAGCTTGCAAAGAGTCCTGGATACAACAAATGTGTACCTGGACTAGACTAATTACAGCAAAGGTGGGGAACAAGTACAAATGGAGGCTTTTAAGCCAGCAAGTTGAAAGAGATGAAAAACTGCCCAAACGGCCAAATAAACTACAATTTCTGGGCCAAAACTCACTCTTCCCATGGAGGATAGGCTACCTAGTGCTTACCACTCCCACTGATAAACTAGAAGGCTTTCCTCCAACACAGAAAGGCTTGCGGGGTTCAGAAGCTTACCAACAGTCCTGGATACAGCAACTCTGTATCTGGGCTAGGCTAGTTATAGGAAAGGTGAGAAACAGGCGCAAGTCCGGCTTTCAAACTAGAAAGTTGAAACTCAAAGCTCAAACAGCCAATAGCTACAATTTCTGGGCCAGGGACCACTCCTCTGGTGGCAGATAGGCTACATGATGCTTAACACTCCCATGGATAAGCTAGAAGGCTTCCCTCCAACATGGAAAGGCTTGGGGGGCTCAGAAGCTTACAAAGAGCCCTGGATACAGCAAATCTGTACCTGGACTAGACTAGTAACAGGAAAGGCAGGAAACAAGCGCAAACACCGGCTTTTAAATCAGAAGGTTGAAAGAGATGTTACAGCTTTCCCAAACGGCCAATAAACTATAATTTATAAGCCAGAAACCACTCCTCCTGTGGTAGATAGGTTACCTAGTGCTTACCACTCCCACTGATAAGCTAGAAGGCTTCTCTCCAACACATAAGGGCTTGGAGGACTCAGAAGCTTACCAACAGTCCTGGATACAGCAAATCTGTACCTGGACTACACTAGTTATAGGAAAGGCGGGGACCAAACGCAAAACAGGCTTTTAACCAGAAAGTAGAAAGAGATGGAAAAACTGCCCAAACGGTCAATGAATTACAATTTCAGGGCCAAAACCCACTCTTGCCATGGTAGATAGGCTACCTAGTGCTTACCACTCCCACTAATAAGCTAGAAGGCTTCCCTCCAACACAAAAAGGCTTGGGTGGCTCAGAAGCTTATCAACAGTCCTGGATACAGCAAGTCTGTATTTGGACTTGACTAGTTACAGGAAAGTCAGGAAACAAGCTTAGAAATTTTTTTTTTTTTTTTACAGAAAAGCAGCTAAAACAGCAGTAAATACAATTCAAATTGCAGTGCAGGCCAGCACCCCCGAGTGTGTAGCAACACTACGGCAAATACAGTTCAAATAAATACAATAAAATTAACAAATGACTAAAAAAAACAAGTGCAGAAGGTAGTAAATTAGAAAGCTACTAACAAGTAGTAATAAGTGCAAAGTAAGAGCGACTGAACAGATAGCATGCAGAAGAGCACTAAGACAGTTACAGTAAGAACAGCTGAATAAAATACATATATATATATATATTTTTTTTTTTTTTTAATATTTTATTTTATTTTATGTTATTTTTTTTTGAGGGAGGGAACAGAGCAGGATTAAGAGGCTACAGGGGTTGTCCTTCCCAAATGCTCTCTTTCTACACAGTAGGAGTGCCTGAAATCAGAATATGATCTCATTGCACTCAGTTGAGTGAGCAAATGAGATGGGCCCAGAAGGAGTATCCAAATACAAATCTACAAGAGGGGCGGTCAATTTCAAAGCCACCAACATTAACACCAAAACAAGAACACAGAGGGTATGCAGGGAACTAACTGTAGAGTGACACCCGCAACTTCAGTTGAGTTAATATTCAGTGAAAAACACAAATAAATAAATACAGTACTATATGAAAAAGAGTAGACAAAAGTGTACTTAAATTCACTAATATGTCCAGTTGATTTCAGGTAGATGTTAGCTGGCCAAAGCTCAGATATCAAGCAGAGATAACTCAAAATGTACCACTTATATAAGGCAGGACAGAATATCAGTGATGAGGTGAAACTACCCCCACTGCTATCAATGGCTACACAGAAATTCTAACAAGTACTCTGTAGAGAGACAGCCACAACTTCAGTTGAGTTAATATTCAGTGAAAAACACAAATAAATAAATTAAATACAGTACTATATGAAAAAGAGCAGATAAAAGTGTACTTAAATTCACTAATACGTCCAGTTGATTTCAGGTAGATGTTAGCCGGCCAAAGCTGATATTAATTATTATTTCTCACAACATTCATTCAGTGTCATTTGTCAATCACTACTTTGTTTTTACTTATTTTTGATATCTTATCTTCAGAAAATCTTACGCTGATAATCTGAAGGTTACATATGTACATTTTGTCAATATGTATACTATGACATTGTATTTGTTGAATTTAATTAACTTATTACTGTATTGTATCTTACATCAACTTTTGAATGTTAATCAATATTTTCATTTGATCTGCATATCTGTACAGTATGCCAAACTACTACAACTGTAATATATAAAATGTAAAATCAAGAATTATAGTCTTAAACATCATTGAAAACTCACTAAAGAGACCCCAGTATCCTTAACATGGGAAGTTTGCCCAAACATCTGATCTTTAAATATGCTACCTTTAATGTTGCACAAAATCTGATAAAAATAAGATCAAAGAGAAAGGTAAGAAAAAAATAAAAACTCATCTGGTCCCTTTACTTCAAGGGCTTCAACATTATCGCCTGTATAAGACAGATAAAATTGAGTGCACACAGCAGCAACCCCAAATGCATTTAAGTTTTGCCAAACATGACTTTGCTTAAAGAAAGAAGCCACTTCAAGTATTGACAAAATGTTGAGAGATAAATTTTGGTTTTCCCCTTTAAAATAAGGTATGGTCACTGATCTTGAAATGCATCTATGAGGAAATTATATTAGAATAGCAACTGAAAAAAGCTGAAAGAATGCACTAGCACCTAGTATGTTCAGAGGTACAGGATATGTCATCCAGCCTGAAAGATTGTTTAAGCTGGCCAGTAAACCAATCTTCAAAAACTGTGAAAATGTTTCTTCTTGTTTTTATTGCTCTAATAATACAACAAGGAAATCATTATTGATATGGTAGGCCATTGTGGATTTCACAACTGCGGTATGAAAGAAATGTGTTCTGGACTGATACTGCTTTTATCAGAAACAAATGTTGTCTGGACTTCTTTTACATTTTTCATAGCCTTAGCTATATGAATTATATTATGTTATGGAAATAACAGCCAGCCAGCTTCCAAAGCTTCAGGGCACATTCTATGTGCCCAAACCATTAGCCAGTTCAAGCTGAGCTGACTAAAAAGTCAAGTTTAGACACCACGGTTTTCATGGCTTTCCCTTTGCAAGGTTTTGAGGATCACCAGTTGGCTAACACTGTTTCATTGCTGGGGAGATACGTTCCTGTTGGATAAAAAAAAAAACTTCCACTTTACATTTACTGACAGAAATTGTACAGTTTCTGTATTTTAAACCTAGAAAATGTATGGACTTTCATGTGGGCTTTAATTGCTTTTAAATGGGAACATCAATTGTTTTACTTTTGTTGCAATAAGTTGTTAAAACTTATTTTAAAATGCTTTTTCTGTGGTAAAAAAATTACTTTTAGGAGCTGGATATGTATGTAAAGTGATTTTACTATGTATTTATGGGGGAAATGTTACTTTTTCACTACTTACCTGTTTTACCAAATACTGATACCATTGAATCAGACATATTTTCTTCTTAACCATAGAGCAACCTGCTGGTTCCTTGGTTCTTCTTTCTTCCAACCACAAATAGAAGAAAATTACTAAACAGCTTTTGCCACCACAACAGGCTGCTAAAGTACCTCAGCTACAGAGGGTTGACTCTACCATGGCTATACATGGTTCCTTGGCCCATTCACCTTTGTCCCTGGCTCTCTCTGTTGTAGTCCCTAAAGTCACCATGAGCTGGGGCTTATACACATCCTTTGTGGCTGTTGCAGTACCCTTGGTGGGAAAAGGTGGGAGACTCTTGTTGGTCCTGGGAGAAGGGGCAGGGAATGCCATTCTGTCTAGCCAGAAAGTTATGCCTATCCTTAGAGAGATTTTTCTGGCAAAATTGCATCTGCTTCTTTAGAAATTTATATAAAAAAACAAAAACTTAGACATATTGTTCTCCTCTCACAGTCACTTTGGACAAGAATGATTTATTGGGCTAGTTTAGACTCTTGGCCCATCCAGCTTCTCTATTTCTGGTAAAAGAAAAAAATATCCTTCATTTTATGAAGAGGTTCAAATTTTTGAACCACAAAATTATTGTGAAGGGACATATTCTGTTTTGTCTCCCCAGACTTCTGGTTCAGATTTTGAGGACAGTGGAGCTTTGACCAGTCCCTTTGAAGGATTCTCTTTCTCTGAAACTGTTTCTAGAATTAATATGTTTTCAGTAGTTGATATTCCACACATTTATGTAAATACTAAATACATCTTAAAATGCTGCACATCTAATAAACAGGGAATTACATTCAGGTTTATTTTACTTTTTCTGTTTTTAAAGAGTTATTTACATTTTTACATATTTAATATATATACATATTTACATTTTAATGCACCGCTTTAGTACAACATAGTTTGTTTTTCCTGTATTTCCCTTTAGAAATAATATGTTCATTCTGCAGGCCTTATACAGCTTTTTCACACCTCTTCAACTACCATAGATAGGGGTAAATAAACATTGTCCTTCAACACTAACAAAAGAAATAAAAGAAACAGCTAATATAGACTTGTAACCCCATAAAAAGAACACAACAAAGAACACATTTCCTTCTACCCTACTAACCCAGAAGGAAGAGGGGAGAGAAATTTCCCCCCAAGAAACAGACAGGACATGTCTCCTGAGAGTCTGTACCCCAAAAAGCCCAGTTCTGATCCAGTTAATGGACCAGCCTCACCCTGAGATGAGGACAGACACAAGCCAAAGATGCCACCACAGGAACTCATTAATTTAAAAGATAAGTGCTGTGGAAGTCCCACCTGGAACAGGGAAGAGGGATGAGGATCTTATAAATGAGAATGAGTAGACCCCTGGCCTCTGCTCCAGAAATACGCCATGTAGTGGGCTGTCTCTTAACTTCATATAGGAGAAGCATCAATAAAAATCTACTGCATGAGAAGAAGGGTCCAGAGTCCCACCTGCTGGCCCAAAGAATCCACAGGCAACCAAGCAAGCTCTCCCATACTAGGTACCATACTCCAATGAGATAGGAGGACTGTGGAAGGGAAGACCGATATTATGTTAAGCAAATCCTCTGCTGAAACTCAAATTCTATCTCATACTCAGCAATAAGGTGTCAAAATTTGGGCAGTTTTAGCAGCTCCCAAATGCCCTCAAAAATATTCAAATCATGATGCCAAGGCACTATAAATCTGGAGAATTATTCAGCAGCAAAGGCAGATATCATCATATCCTGAGTCAACCCCACACATACTCATGATATTCTGTTGGCAACACCTGTACTCCACAACATGGGTATTACCACTAGGAGTACAACATTTCCTCTCTAGAGTAGGTAGACCTAAAGTGAGAACCTCGAGAGAGAGTCTACATCCAACAGATACTGTCCTGTTGGATTGTAGTCGATGAAACTGATGAATATTCCCAATGGAAAACCCACCTGGAATCCTTGGCAGGGCAACCCACCACCAAAAATTCTATGAGGGAATATAAAGAGTGTCTACTTGCTTCTAGGTTTTAGTCATGGGGGCCAGCACTGGGGCAAGCTGGCACCTCAAAATACCACCCAATAGTTGGGGGTCATCTTAACCAAATATTCTGCATTATAACCTCAAAAATCTTCTCAGAAATGAGGGCTGATCATTACAGTAATAACCCCTGCATCCCACAATGAGACAAGAATGTGCTACAGCAGGAGAGTAGACCCTAAAAAAATGTGATTAGAAGGCTGTCTTTATGTGGAGGGAGGGAAGGGTCTATCTCTTAGGAACAGCTTCCAATGTCTTCTAACTGGTAGGTCTGGGCCAGTAGTATAGCTCTGCCATGCAGACAGCCCTTTGGAGGAGGTGGGGGGAGGATCTAGCAAAGGAAGAGTGAAAAAGCGGGATTAATCACTCATCTACTAATCCCCAATGGGCATGCCTTCATTTGATTGAAGCAGAGAACCACTTTGTCATTGACTGTTTGTGGAGAGAAGGATGGTCAGTGACTCTTAAGAGACTCCAGCTAATGGAGAGTCACAGGCAAGCTGGTATCACTTGGTCTTGTATCACAGGCACCTGTGGAACCTCTTTTTTTACCTGGAAGAGCAACGATTTATTGTAAAAATGGACAGACCTCCTGATTAAGATGGGGCATGCTGCTACCAAAAAGCATATAAAAAAGATTGTAACATCTACAGAAAACTCACTTTCCATTTGAAGATAATATTAAGTAAGATGACCAGTATGTATCCCAAGTGGGATTATCTCAGCTGCATTACCTCATGCAGCAAATAGCTGTGCATGCCATCCTCACCATAGTGTTCTACACAAAAGCCAGAGGACTTTTCAAATGAAAGCAGCATAGTTGTTAAAGGGTCAAGGCAGGATTTTCCCTGATCTCACAGTAAAAAAGAGATTAAGCACTTTCATAAGTGTCTGTAATAAAAGGGGCTGAAACATGAAGCAGCTTAGGTACACAGTTGAAGGCCCTACAACTTCTTGCCAGAATTGCTGTCTCATAAACACACCATTTCAGCTAATTGATAGGGATGGACTGTGGTCTGTAGAAATGCTAGAGGCCTGTAAAGACTACAGTGAAGTCACCATGTGGTACTTTGATGAAACATCATGACAATCAGCCAGTGCTGCTACAAAGCATTGATCTTCACGGAGGCAGCTGCAGTTGAGCGAGGGTCCCTAGTGACTTCTATAATAAGGTCAGCAATGGTTGGATCCATGAGTGGAATGGTAAGGCAGTCCAGTGATGTGTCTGATCTTGTCAGACATTTTACTGAGTGGTATCTGGCTAAAGTTTCAGTTCTATAAACAAGCAGATCAAAGCTTCAGCTCCACGGAATATCCTAAAAAAGTGATCAGCCTCCGTTCACTCATTCATTACACACACACATACACACACACACACACACACACACACACACACACACACACATATATATATATATATATATATATATACATATATACATATATATATATATATATATATATATATATATATATATATATATATATTTATAGATATATATATTCCATCGCCCATTACTTATATATACTAACTCCACAGTCACACAACCATGGAAAAAAGACCAAATGTCCTCCCTCAAGGAGGAATCATCCCATGGGAAGCTAGTGAAATCTATGCAATGTGAGTTTTTGTCCTTCGCCAAAATGAAGGCATCTGCACTAAAACCCACCAGGGTGTCTGACTTGAAGAAGTACCTACATAAAAATTCCACAACTCTGAAATCATAATCAAACCACAGACCTTATAAGAGTAAGGTTAGCATGTGTGTATGTCAGGCCAATCATCAGTCATATATGAGGGTGAAAAGGCCAGTACCAGGCCTGTAGTCAGCAGCACATCAGTGTCTCCCAGGACAAATTCCATGGCTGCAGCTACCACCAAAAGCCAAAGATCTGCCTGATCTCTCATTCCTGGTACAAGGGTCTTGGAGCCAACTGACCTAGTGGCTTCTCTTCATCTAGTACTGACTTGCCCAACTAGGACTGGGGGAAGATGTAGGAAGTTAGGCCTTGGCTTTAGATGTCTCTATTCCCAAAAAGATGACTTAAGGGCCATTTCCCACAATCAAGTAGGAGAGATTTTACGTCAAGCCAATAAAGCACTTGAAATTTAGCAAAAATGTCCTATTATTCACCCCAGGTGTTAGGCAATGATACACTTCTCCCAGGCCTCTGATCCTTCCTAGAAAAGAAGAACTGGAATTCAGATAGAACTCTATTAATTGGGGCAGGGTGATTCTTGGTCCTAACATGCTCAACAAATGTTGAACACTGATCTTTAGGGAAGATAAACCCAGTAAAAGGACCCATCAGTGAGGGTTCTCAATATTTTCTATACACTTTCAATACTCATCCATTTCATGGTTACAGATAGGCAAACCCTAGCCTAGTAAGTAATAGCGATAAAGCAGGAAATGATCCTAAATAAGATCCAGTGTGTGTGCGTGTGTCTGTGTGTGTGTGTGTGTGTGTGTGTGTGTGTGTGTGTGTGTGTATAAATAAAAAAATATATATATATATATATATAAAAATATATATATATATATATATATATTTATTTTTATATATATATATATATATACATATACATATATATATATATATATATATATATATATATATATATATATATATTAGCTATAGATATAGATATGTATAGATAAATAGGTATATGTATATATAAATATATATATATATATATATATATATATATATATATATATATGTGTGTGTGTGTGTGTGTATGTGTTTGTATCGGTATACATTCAAAAGTTTGGCGGCCAAATCTGCGATGCTGCTTCCACGAATCGCGAACCACAAAAGTCAAAAACTGCAAAAAAAAAAAGCTGGCCCCCTTTTTGACCCATGGTAGCATTCATTTCGGTGGTGGAGCGATCCGGGAATATTGAATTTGACATATTTCCGACATTTAGGATAGTTGACATGACAGAATTCGAAAAGGACATTCGGAAATGTGTGTTCACACACTTGACTGCATACCGTCTGTATGTATACACACACACACACACACACACACACACACACACACACACACACACACACACACACACACACACACACACACACACACACACACACACACACACACACACACACATAATTCTATATTGACTCCTTGAAGCAAAACACATTGACTACAAAGTACTTGAGCAAATGTGTTCAAAATCCAAATTATTGAACACGTTTAAAAAAATAAATGCATTAAAACTATTATTCTTGCAGGGGTCAAGCCCACATGTAGCCCCCCAACACCCCTGTACATTATATATAGCCACTACAAGATCACATTGCAGTGGAGATTATCCAGTACCCACATTCATGAGAAGACTATTAATTTGCAGTCTTTTTGCATTTGATCACTTTTGCGAGTCTTCTCATCATTCGAACAAGAGAACATTCAAACAGGTACATAACATGCATACATATATATGCGTATGTAACTATATATATATATATATATATATATATATATATATATATATATATATATATTTATTTATGTATGTTTATCTATATGTATATATTTATACACACACACATGTATACACACATATACATATATGTATATGGACTTATGGGGATACATGAAGTATTGCATACTATAATACTGGAGAATGAGTGCCATGGAGAATGGCAAAGCTATAAGCTATGACTTCTGATTGTTGCACTGCAAGATATTTCATTTATCCATTTACTTGTTATCACAAAAGATTAAAGTTATGACCTGCTAATGATCTGTTTCCTGTAGTCCAGGGCTTGATTTCTTCGGTTTCCATTTGCCTAATGTAGAACTCTGAGCAAGTCACTTAACCAGACAGTACTCTGAGACCATTAGGAAACTTGACTAACCTTCTCAATGGTCTTCCTGACTGCGTAAATAGTAGTTACCTATGAACATATTACATAAATCTAGAACTCTATCATATATGATGTTACTTTTCCTGTTTCCTTTCCATATCAGTGGAATCTACTAATAACATGACATGCTTACGCTGTATATCTTTATGAATGGGCTGTATCATGGGTGGTTTTTTACATTCCTTCTGTGGTAATTTGTTAATTTATTTTTGAGCATTATTAAACTTTTTTACATTTAGTCAAGTAGTTTGTATTACATAAGGATTTCTTACGTTATGCTTTTTAAGTAGTTTAATCTTATTTAATTTAGTTATGTAGACTTAGATCCATTTTGATAACAAAGCCAGTTTTGGCATGGCTGACTTCTGTGTTGCTTTTATTTTACTTTTACTTTTTGTAGGTAATTCAATCAAATAAATAATTCAAATTTGTTATCTAGTGTTTTGGTTTGGACAGTAGCTGTTCATGGCGTAGTGCTTATTTTTAGTGTATGTGGAGTAAGTATTTTTTATCTTAACTGCAGGTGAGATGGTGTTTTACAGTAGGTATTCAGATTGGTTGCAGGATTTTGTGAGATACGTAGCATGTGTATAAATGCATTGATAATGCAAGTAGGATGTACATAAATACAAGCACATGCTCAAATGACGTACACAACTTTATTACAGTTTTGTATGTGGGTATGTCATTATAAGTGTATGTGTTTCAATACACATGGATATATTTACATATGTTTTACATCTTATATTTTTCTGATCAGAGCTGGCCCAACAGAATTGATCTGGATAACTAAGTTACTCATATCACCAGTCAGCAAATGGAGAATTATGGGAGTCAAATGCAGATCTCAAAAGACATTTAGCTCACATTTCTTTAACCACTACATTATGCTTTTGAGGGTATATGCTGTACACAGACACTAGTCCTTAGAGTGCCATAGGGTGCCCCAGATAACCTGGATGACGTGTCAGTTCTCTACTGTTAATTCCTAGTTTCTGTGATTAAAAAAAAAATCTTACTTTTAGCTTCAACCAGTGAGATCCCAATGTGGGTTTTAATCACTGTATAATATGAAAGTACCTTTACTAGGGAGTTATTGCCACAAACAGAATTGTATAACAGTGGAACATGAGTTATCCCTACAGATCATGGATTTGTTTATATGTTTCTTCAGTAAATTACATTTTCATCAATTCAGCATTTTTTTCAAATGAGGTATTAACTCTAAGAAACAATCCACAGAAGAAAACCTTCACGTCTCAGTATGAGTCCTTCATAAGTGAAATAAATGTATGTGCATACTGCCTTCATCGTCACAAAAGTAATGATTTTAGTGCATGGACTAAACTGGTTTCAAGGGATTTTGATTAGCTTCAAACATGGCTTATCTCACAGGTTATGAATTAAATACAAACAATTTCAGCATTAGCAGGATCACTGAAATGGTAAATACATTTACAGGATTTGTGATTTCTGTGCTAAAGAATGTGTTTAGCAATGAAATATTTGAACAAGGTGCTGGACAGCATTTTTTTCTTCTGAGCATTATGTTAACCAAATGATGGAAAACACTTCATATGCAATTAGGTTTATTAAAAATGATTTAACAAGTTGGTTCCAGAGTCCAGGGAGTCATTTGTTTGCAGTTCTGTTTCAGTTTTGCTTTATGAATCTTTGATGTGTCAGAATAAGAGAAAATACTGCTTATGCTATTAGTCATATATAATAAATATGTCCATTTGTAAACAATTTGCTCTGACTTTGTAAATGTGCCAAGGCCTGCCTCATATAGCATGTTTTTGCTCCGGCAGTAAATTGCATCCTTGCATAGTAATGTGTTTAGCACAGACTTTGCTTGGATTAATGCCTGTCTGACTTTGTAAGCTTTTTAACTGGTCAGCTAATGATATGCAAATGAGATCTAAGAACTGGTATGTTTCCAAGACAACATGTTATTCTACAAAGCTTGTCCAGGAATCCAGTATGGTAAAATCCATGAATCACATTATTATGCTACTAAAAGATGTTTTATACTGCAATAAAGCTACATGCTTTAAGGACAGGATTATTATTTGAATATGTTGTGGTTCTTTGTTTGCTAAGTCTGTGTCATAGTATTAAATTGCTATGCAATAAATAATTTTGACGTGTTTTGCAGTAAAAAAATTATAAAATAAAATGAGTCATTGTTAACTGGGAGCCTGTATTTTCTGAATGGACAGTTGTTTTGTAACAACTTATTAAAACACAATATATGTAGTGCTACAAGGAAGATAAAAACATGATTATCAATATCAAGGCCTCATCAAAGCACAATAAAAAACACAAATAGTCATACTAAATCAATGTTAGCAAAATGACTGATCAGAACATGATGTGTCTCTCTTCTCTGCTACCCACGTCAGTACAGACTGAAATAATACTGTGTGATTCATGACCAGATAAGCCAGAGGAGAAGTAAGGGACTGTTTTTGCAATCCACATTCCTCTTTTTAGCATTACTATAATTAGTTGATAGTCAGAAATATTATTTACTTGGTATGCCAATAAAATGTTGTTTCAATAACTCTGAATTCACCTCTGAAATATTTCAAATACATTATTTTCTGAACTATAGCTTCTAAAGTAGCTGAATATAAAAGGTTCTTTTTCAGGTAATAGTCATTGTTAATGAATGTCATCTGGTGGGAAGCTTTTATGTTGCTTTTGACAGCAATAAATAATTCTATTTATTTTTGTCTTTCTGTTTTATTTTTTTTCTATTTCTTTCTCTGGATCTTTCAGCATATTCACTCATACACACACACACACACACACACACACAAAACATTAATTTAACATGCTTAAGCACCTGTTGCTTAAAGACACTTTTCCATGAGATGGAGCAGATGCTTGCATTTGAGATTTGATTGGTATTCAAACCAAAATGTGTATGAGATTCAAATATCTTGGAAGAATACTCACAGCAGTGCAGGTACATCTACCTGGAATGTGTGTGTGTGTGTGTGTGTGTGTGTGTGTGTGTGTGTGTGTGTGTGAGTGTGTGGAATGCCCCTTTACTGAGACTTATACCTTGTACCTTTTAATCCTCTACACCAACTGCCAAACCCTTTGGCAAATCACTGAGAATTTCTGTCAATCATTAGTGTTGATTGAAATGTTCTGAAATGGGTGCTTTTGCTGTTACTGGTTCATACATTTTGCTTCACTGCTTACTGGAAAAAAAATGTTCAAAACTAAAAATTTAAAATGCTGTCTAACAAATGTAGTTTTAAACAAGAAGTGTTGTTGTATTAAACAAGAAATACATTTAAAATGATCAAGAAAGTGAATCAAAGAACACATGTATTCATTTATAATCCAAGAAATATATGCAAAGGGCCCATGGTTTGAAAAAGACTGTGGACCAAGGTACTTTTAATCCATTACTGGCCAGCTGCGTTTTCAATGAATGTGAGTTTCACTACATTTTCAATGAATGTGAGCTTCAAAGGAAAAGAAGTTTACTAGTGTTCATGCTCAGTCTGTTTTCAATGTGCATCTGTTTCATTTTGTTTAACAAATTATCATCAGTGATTGTGTACTAGAAAGCCATGTTCGTGGTTCAACAGGTAACACACTTGCCTTTGTTGCAGAAGTATGTGGGTTCCTTTCTCACACCAGATAGATGGATTATTGCCACAGCAGTGCAGCATCGGGGGGGGGGGGGCTGCACTCCTGAGTGTGTGGGGGCTGCACTTCTGAGTGTGTTGTCCATTGGGAGAGATATTAAATTGAGGGTCCATCTGCCTGAGGTGGTGTTAGCTCAAGCTGATGTAAAAGATCCTACAGCACCTATTAAAAAGTGTAGGGAAAGTTCCCTGATGCCCTGACCAAATTTCCCATAGTAGAATAAATATCACATCAGGTTTCCCCTGAAAAGAGGCTAGTATTCTAATGGGACTAACCTGGTCAACAAAGAATAAATGCATTTTACATTAAATCCACATCTCTGTGATCATTTCAAAAGTAAAGAAGAAGAAAATAATGTGCACACTGATGGTTTTGAACAGCGTTTATGGCAGCTGGGGGAGGAGCCAAGTAAAGGGACACTGGAATCTGGAATGGCTCGGAGGGGAGGCTGGTCCATCACCCTGCAGGGCCCCATTTAAATATGATATACATATATAGATAGATAGATAGATAGATAGATAGATAGATAGATAGATAGATATAGATATATATGATGAGAGTGACATAATAAAAATATAAGCATATTTTACTTTGAGACATGACAAAACTGCGGAATACACTGTCACAGCTATTGGTAGTTGTTTGCTAGTAATTATGAAAATATGCAATATTCCATATCTCAGTAAAGAGCAGTCAAAGAGGAATTTCTTACAATGATGTGGAAGCTAAAGTCCAGCTGAACAAAGCTGCTCTTACACTATAGTTCTAAATTATACAGCTTTCAAGATATGAAAAGTTTTTTATGAAACTTTATAGGAAAAAAAAGATAAGCCACTGTGATTATCAGTAGGGAATGATTTTATAGTTGTTATAAAGTTACATGCCAGTTGGTTTTGTAAGCTTTTAGGGAATTTGCTTAAGCTAAGATTTTTAAAAATGGGGATTTATTAGATCTTTCAGTGTCAATGGACTATCATTCAAAACCTCATGTATGGTGCCCAGAATAGTACTGGAGGTGGGTCTTTTAATATGTGTTAACATCCTCAGCACTTATACATGAAACTTTACCTAATCCGATCCTCATTGATTATGGACAGCACTACCACTCCATTTACAGTGATTTAAACAGTGCAAGTCTAATCTGCAGCAGCTATCCCTCTTCTCAGGGATATTTTCATTTAATCCTTTCTTTATTTATGAAACTTCTGTCTTTCCCCATAGACATGTCAACTTCAGTTTCAGGCTCTTAGACCTTACTCGCTCCACCACAACCCATTTTATTTTATCCTATCTATGTTTCTGTGTTCTCAATCTCTTCTATCAATGGGGGCTATTTTTGTTCCACCTTTTAGTAAAAGCTTTCCTATCCCCCTTTCATAATGATTCATTATGACAGCTATTATATCCTTGTGTGGACCAATATTCTGTTCATCAATTCCTAGTATAAACTGTTACTTGGAAAGTTGTATTTTCCTCCCACGATTGCCCTCAAAAGCTTTCCCAAATCTTCTTAACCTAGGATAATACTGAACAATCTCAGAATATATGCAATCATGTACTATTCATTTCAGTATCACATCTCCAGTATGTATTTCTAGCTGTAGTAAAACCCTACTCAGCCTAGTTGAGGTATAGAAATAACAATGCAAACATTGCCAGGCAAATATTTTAAATTTTCTCATCTTGGATACATATTTTGGTATTTTTGTCATTTCAGCCCACACTTCCTTCAGCACTGCTTCTTGCAACTCTTTCTCCTATTTTCTCTTCAAATTTATAAATATATATTTTTTCTTTCACCTTAAAGGGTGACAATACTTTTGATATAAATGTATCACTGTTTGTTCCCTCTTTTCTTATTTTACTTATTTCTTGTATTATTCTTGGCTTCTCAGTATATCCTTCTCTTCTACATTTTGTACCCACCTCCCAGTAAGTCCCTGATATTCTGATTCCGTCTCATTTGGTAGATCAGACTCCTCTATTAACCCCCAATGGTTTTATTAAATCCCCTGAAACTACCTGAAACCAGTATGCTGCCTGTGAGTCTGATCTTTTCCATCTCCACACCTGCATATTATTTATGCCAACTCTGAGATCGCACTACAGTGAGAAAAGGGTACATTTCACAATCCCTACTGTAGTGCCATCTGGTATCAGAATGTCAATTGCACACTACCATTCATTAATGTGGAATTGAACATTTTCTGGATCAGCATTACAAAAACTTGAAAAAGAGCCTTTCCACCTTCCTAGCTTCACATAAGTGCCAATCTAAATTTTGATAGTAAACCCTTTGTAAATGAATATATAGCTTTCAAACATTGCATAGCTGTCTCTGAAGTACATTGTTATTGCTATTCCTGCTGCTTTGTGATTTTAATATATACGGAGTTCAGTTGCCCCCCTCAGTAACAATACAGTTATTCAAACATTTATTCTTGTACCCTTTAGAAGGTACATCAAATGGTAGCCAGATGAGAAATTTCAATACATTTTTGCATATACCACTATGTGATAACTATGATCAGAACCATTCTAAGTGTCTTGAGTTAGAATTTAATTGGGTCACTCAGTAACACAAAGGTGTTTTGTTTAGCACTGCTGTTTCACACAGACCCCCAGATTCTCAAAATCTTGCAAGGAGTGCAAGATTGGTGCAGGAGCTCAAGCAGGCAATATGTCTGCTATGTGATCCAGGAACAACCTGCAGGGGCGTGCACGAGCGCTCCTGCACTAATCTAGCATGGAGTAAGCCCTAGTATGCAAATTATCCCATTTGCAGGTGAAATCCATGCAAATTAGGTGATTTTGCAAATCAGGTCATATGTGATGCCCAGGGCATTAGAATGAATTTGTGTGCTGGCTGCCCTGGAAACTATGACGATTCTTACATATGGCATCTGATGCAGCTGTACCAGAGATTTGCCAATGGGGACATCCTCTATGGTTACCTAGTGGGGGATGCTGGGTACACACTCTAGCCGTGGCTGATAACACCCATCAGAAATGCACACACACCTGAACAACAATGCCATAATGAGGCCCATGCACAGGCCAGACATATAATAGAGCATGTGTTTGGGATGCTCAGGTCACGGTTCCGGTGTCTGGACACATCTGGTGGAGCCTTGCAGTATTCACCAGCTACATGTACCCAAATTGTTATGGTACATGCTATGCTACACAATATAATCCTGCGGAAACAGCTGCAGCAGGAACAGCATGGGGCAGGGCCACACAGCCCCCCTGCCAATGCCAAGGCCATCACAGGCACAGAATGACCCGGAGGAGGAACAACCTGAGCCTGCACCAGTAGGCAGAAAGAGGCATGACCAGTATGCCCTGGAGTTGGCAAAGAGGCAACGCATAGCACATGCACTGACACAGTAGGGACCCAGGGAATGACACCACTCTCTGACTCGCACATACAGTAAAAGGGATACCAAGCATGACACTACCTGTGCTCAACCATGTTTAGGGAGTGTACTATGTGCATCCAGCATAGGCAACCTTCCAACACCATCTGCAAGTCTGGCACACCCTCAAGGTAAGTCAATCAACCTACCAATTGCCAAATGGAGTAGAATGTGTTGTTACCAGTAGCTATGGTATGGATGTGAGCATGCAAGGGAATTGGGTGGCTGAATGTTATGGCAGCAGACAGTAAACACCCATAGTGGCACCATGACATCTGTAACACATACTGGAGTCACCATAGTAGCCAGTACTACACAGGGTGACAAAACCCACTGCAGGAAATGTGCTGAGAGACATTTGTGTCCATATGACCCACACATGCCAGTCAGGAAGGATCACATACCCAACAACAGTCTCAGCCAGCAGGACAGGTGTAGACAAACCCAAACAGAGCCTGTGTCATTGCCCCTGAATGATGGCTATGGTTAACCTCCCCCCATTCCTACACAGACAAATCATAGCAGGGCAGGCAGTGGGATGTTAGTTCTGAAGGGTAGGAAGTCAGAAAATAATATGTAGGGCAACCAAAGCCACGATCTGTAGTACACTGGTATGCCTCTAGTCAGCATGATAGTTAGAAATACAGAATGAAATGGAGTACCTGACATACCAGTACAATCATAGCAAATGTGTACAAGTGTCACGTATGCCCCCCCACATCCTACATAGTAATGTAATAACAGTCTGGTGTGCCCCCCAACCCTGTCTAGAAATGTAGAAATAGACAGATATGCCCCCCCATCCTACATAGTAATGTAATAACAGTCAGGTGTGCCCCCCTACTCCTGTGTAGAAATGTAGGAACAGTCAGTGTGCCCCCCCCCGCTATACAGAAATATAGTAACAGTCAAAGCCAAATGATTGATGGATACCTTGCAGAGACAGCATGCTACCTGTCGGTGTACAACTCAAAGGTCAGCACTGCAGCACAAACTACCTGAACATGATCCACACATTCAATACAGATGGCCATATTGGGCATGCTCACACACTTAGAGAAATGAAGGCAATGTCAGTCAACAACATACTGAAAGGTCATACTGGGAATGCTCACACACTTAAACACATGAAGGCCATGTCTGCAAACACCAGTGGACCAGACATATCTGGCAGTTGCAGTTGTTAGTGCAGACACTCGTCAGTATGCACCACTCATGCCTTGCACACACAGTGGATAGGAATACAGACATATATGTCAGGACAACACACTATAATAAGCAAAAGGTAGATGTACATAGATGTGTGGAAGAGGGTGACTGTGTCAAGGAGCCATCCAGGCCTGTCCCATCCAGCACACAGCCAAAGGACCCCAAACACATGAGTTGCAAATGTCACTCACTGCAGATAATAGCCACCAGTATCTGTCAGCATTACAGACTATGTGGTGCACGTACCAGCTGTGCAACATGACTGTTCAAGGAAGTAGTCATCTAGCAGCTGTATACATGTACCTGTAAAATATGATCCCGTGTGTGCCCGCATGTGGCGTGTCAACCCCTAGATGTATGGGTTGTGGCCCATGCACACACACACTGCCCTCCCCATAGCCCTACTATGACAAGCCTGCTGAGGTCATCCAATGTGAAATACATGTTTGGAAAAGTTGTAGCCCAGTAATCTCTGTGGCACATCCCATAACTGTGTACTGCTGTAGTGTTATAAACTAGTTAGGTAGGAGTTCTAACCCCAGACTTGGAAGCTGTGTATGAGTGTGTGTCTGACTGTGTAGAAAACAATGATTTTTAGGGTACTCACACTCCCTACAATTCATATACTTAACTGTGGCAAGGCTGCTGATGTCACCCACCTAGAAATACACCTCTGGGAAATTAGCCCAGTAATCTCTGTAGCACGTCCTGTAACTGCATACTGTTGTAGTATAAAACCAGGAACCAAAAACAAAACCACGAACTCCAAAAAACAAAGGTCTTCACAGCTGGCCAGGCCCCCACTTTATTGTACAAGATAAAAATGAAACAACACAAGTAAAATGAAGTGCTTTTCATTTAGCACTCTGGCCAAACTTCATCAGATACACAACACAATTAAAAGTACTCTCTTATAAATCACACCAAGTACAATCAATTAAACATATGATTTGAGACAATTAATTTTTAAACAAAAAGTGCTTCATTTTACTTGTGTTGTTTCATTTTTATCTTGTACAATAAAGTGGGGGCCTGACCAACTGAGAAGACCTTTGTTTTTTGGAGTGCGTACTGTTGTAGTATGATAAAGTGGCTAGGTAGGTGTAGTGCATCCTGTAACTGCATACTGCTGTAGTGTGATAAAGTAGTTAGGTAGGTGTTCTAATCCCTGACATAGCAAGTGTGTGTGTCTGTCTGACTTTGTCTGTGTAGAGCGCAATGCATTTTAGGGTACACCCACTCCTTACAATTCATATGCTCAACTTTAGCAAGGCTGCTGATGTCATCCAACTAGAAATACACCTCTGGGAATGTTGTATCCCACTAATCTCTATAGTGTGTCCTGTAACTGTGCACTGCTGTCGTGTAATAAAGTAGTTAGGTAGCTGTTCTAACCCCAGACTTAACAGCTATGTGTGTGTTTGTGTGCATGTCTGATTGTGTAAAGAGCAATGCTTTTTATGGTACTCACACTCTCTACAATTCATATGCATAACTTTGGCAAGGCTGCTAATGTCAACCACCTAGAAATATACCTCTGGGAAAGTTGCAGCCCAGTAATTTCCATAGCAGATCCTGTAATTGTGTACTGCTGTAGTGTGAAAAAGCAGTTAGGTAGGTGTTCTAGTCCCAGACATCCCCAGTGTGTGTCTGACTCTGTTTGTGTAGAGAGCAATGCTTTTTAGGGTACTCACACTCCTTACATTTCATATACTCAACTTTGTCATGGCTGCTGATGTCACCCACCTAGAAATACACATCTGGGAAAGTTGTAGCCCAATAATCTCCATAGTGTGTCCTGTAGCTGCATACTGCTGTAATGTGATAAAGTAGTTAGATAGGTGTTCTAATCCCAGACATGGCAAGTGTGTGTGTGTGTCTGTCTGACTCTCACGGTGTAGAGAGCAGTGCTTTTTAAGGTACTCACACTCCTTACAATTCATATGCTCAACTTTGGCAAGGCTGCTGATGTGACCCACCTACAAATACACCTCTGGGAAGAGTGTAACCCAATAATCTCCATAGTGCATGCCAAAGCTGTGTATTGCTATAGTATGACTTAGAACTATGGTAGGGTTCCATCCCCACGCAGGGCAATTCTGGATGTTTTGTGTGTGTGTGTTTCAATGTCTGTGTAGGGAGCAATGCATTTTAGGCTAGTCACACTCAGTACACTTCAAATGGCCTATTTTGGCAATCTTGCTGATGTCATTCATTGTGAAATACACCTTTGGGGAAGGTGTTTTCCAATAATCCCTGTGGTGCGTCCTATAACAGCTCCATGCTGTAGTGTGATATAGATCTCTGTTAGGGGTTCTATACCCACCCATGTCAGTTGTGAATGTTTTTTTATGTGTGTGTCACTGTCTGTGTAGGGAGCAATCCATTTTAGGCTTTTCACACACAGTACATTTCAAATGGCCTACTTTGGCAATCCTGCTGATGTCATTCATTGTGAAATACACCTTTGGGGAAGGAGTTCTCCAATAATCCGACATGTTGCATCCTATAACAGCTCCATGCTGTAGTATGATATAGAACTCTGTTAGGGGTTCTATACCCACACATGTCAGTTGTGGATGTTTTGTGTGTGTGTCACTGTCTGTGTAGGGAGCAATGCATTTTAGGCTTTTCACACTCACGACAATTCGAATGTCCCACTTTGGCAATCCTGCTGATGTCATCCAATGTGATATACTCCTTTGGGGAAGGCATATTCCAGTAATCTCTGTGGTGCGTGCTATAACTGCATAGTGCTGTAGTGTAATAAACTGGTTAGATAGGAGTTCTACTCCAAGACAGGTGTGTGTGTGTGTGTGTGTATAACTTGTATCCTCTGTGGAAGTGGTTGTGAGTGTATGACACCTGTGGCTAATGTGCAGTGGGTTTTGCATATTTCCTATATGGTGGCCCTACTATATATCACAATGCCCACTGTACAGGGATAACAGATGTGAAATAGCTGAGAGGCTGGGGTGCAAAGCCATACCCATACATGTGACATCAAGGCCAGGCAATTAGTTAGCAACCCCAGTATTTCCCAGAGCATACTCTCAACCCATGTCTCATGCACACACACATGCCTAGGCAACAGCCAATATGTGGGTAGTACACTGCTTATTGGCCACTGATAGTTACTATGGGGTGATAGCAGTGGGCTACAGAGGGCATGGCACTCTGTCTAATATGCATGTACATGTAGACAGTGCACCTACCCCATGTTCCCCAATAGACACCTGTAACACCTGTGGTGCCATCCCATGTGACCCACAAAGGACATACCATGCCTGACAACATGCCCTATATTGACACATGCCACTGACACCAGGAAATGCCATTAGCATGCTATCAATGTAAGTGCAGGGTAAACCTGCTGCCCATTACCAGTTCCCACCACAGGTGGGCAAGACTGGCACATCTGATAATAATCTGTGTTCACAACATGGGCCAGACACCCCAGGTACAGTTCCACATGACACTCTACATGCATGTGGAAGGTGTGCACATCCCAGGCACCATCCATGTCATGGACTAAGGAACACATACATGGCAAGTGATGCACAGCATTGGCCACACACAATAGTCACCCAGGTAACTGGATGGAGGATACAATACCCACCTGTGTGGGCAACTGCAGACACTACAGCCCTGAGACACAATGCAGACCATTGTCATGTGGCCTGATGCCAAGGTATACCCATCGCCTAGCCTTGTACAGCCATCTGGCACAGTCAACCACCACACACCCGTGCAGACATGCACCCATGCATGTCAGTACTGGCACCCTGTGTGTTTGTGTGTGTGTGTGTTGTATGGTGCGTATGTTCACATCCACACTCCCTACAACCCCCATGGGCATACTGAAGCATGCTGTCTGATGTCAGACACCTCCCCATACCCTTTGCCCATACAAGCCCCGTATGTCCCGTGTGGTGCATGTGATAACTGCACAATGATGTGTTGTGACAATCCCACTACTAATGAGTTGTAATTCTGGCCCTGCCAAGTGTGTCAATGTGTGTTCATCCCTGTGAGACTGTGGCTGTGTTGATGCTGGCACCTGTTCATGCGGACAGGCACGTGTACGTCACCTACTGTATATCATATCTGATAACAAGCCAGTGAGATATCAGACTGCTACACATGTTATGTATAGTAGGGGTAATATCTGATGACATAACCTGAAAATTCTGTGGATGTTTGTACAGTACTGAAGTCTGTGTACTTATGGTGAATGTCGACAGTGTGTGTATTTGCAGTAGATGTCATTGTTCTAGGTCCCATCCTGTCTGATGTTACATGCTGCTCCACTGTATGGTACCGTACTGGCTTACATGTTTGTAGGGCCATACACACACATGTCCCATACCACAGACAGCCATCAGACCAAACTGTGTAGCAGCCCAGTATATGTAGGGTCAGTCTGTGAGTGGCCCATATGAAGATGGTTCGAACAGATAGTCCATATATTGTAATATTATGCTAGCTTAACATATGTGACGGTGGCTGTGTTCACATTGGTTGTGGTTATGCACTTTCACACAGGTGTATCTTACCCTGTGCTGTGACATGCCTGTAGAGCCTGCTATATATGCAGGTACATGTGCATTCCCCCATAGGAGATGTAGGCCAGTGTTGAGCCAGTCTGCCTGTAGCCTGCACAGTGCATTTTACATGCCTAACAGCTTAGTGTACTTACCCAGTGAAATGTAATGTGCAGATACTAGCCCGATGTACTGCTGCCGAGCCTCCCTTAACAGTCATGTATGTCAGACAGAGCAGTGGGATGCTGTACAGATGTATGTCAATATCTAGTGGGTAGTATGTGGCCATGGCACCCATGTACTAGCGGTTATTATGTGTCAGGTGAGACAGGGGTGTGTGAATGCATAACCTATGATGGCAATTGTATACCAGTCGTTATGTGTTATACCCATCTACATGGCTGTCTACAAACATATTGTCAGGCATGGTACATATGTTGTGCACTAAGGGGTTATGTGTATACCTCTGGACTGTACAGAGTGTGTCAGAATCTCCACATATATTGGCCAATATCTCTGCTGCAGTCCACAGGGGCATTACATGCTAACAGCGGTACTTTACTATGTTGTCCTTAGCATGTCTGTCAGCAGCCAATGGCACACATGTTATAAGCAGATGTGACCTCCCACAAACACCATGTCTGTGAAGACAATCCAAATGACAGTAGCAATAGTCTACTAATATACCTGACATCCCCTTGTACTACCATGTTGGGACTATATAGGCTGGGGTAGGGCTACACTCCATGTCCAGGACATATGGTGGAAATATATGTACATGTAATTATTCAGATAGCCATATATATATATATATATATATATATATATATATATATATATATATATATATGATTAACCATGTGTAGTACTTCCAATTGCCACTGTCATGGCAACCACCTACTATAAATCCCGCGGTCCCTTCACATTTTCTGTGTGATGGACATCCTTCCTGTGTGTGGGCATCAGTGTTACAGACAGCAGTTAGAAATACCTTTTACAGAAGAACTGGCACACTCAGGGCAGTTACATATTTGTAGGAGGTTCAGGAACTACAGACAGAGTGTGAGTAGAGTTGTGTTATGCTTTGTATAGTACTGGTGCTACAGGGTGTGTGTGTACATACTAGTTTACCTTGGAATTATGTCTGTCTGCACAGCTCTCAACTGTGGGCCTATCCTCTTGGTGGCCAGAGGTGTGCCTATCATGTTTTGACTGTCCACCACACAGGTCCTGTGTCAGATATTTCACTGGCAGTGTGTGTGTTAAGTGTTATCATTACATGACTACATCCATTTCTGTTTCTAACCTCAATTCCCTGACTGAGGGTATGTTGCAGACTATTCTGTAACACCAGCAACTTGTTTAGTGTATGGCAACAGTTTTTCACATATGTGCCTGTGTTCCAGCCTCTGCCCTCCACCTACATACCAATCTTTGCATATATAACATGCTGTTGGGGGTTGTTCTGTAGTGGGCTGTGAGTATATCACACTGCCATTGCTGCCATCAGTCCACTGCTGTTGTATCCCCCACATATATGGTGGGGCTGGGACCATATATGTGTGGGCGTCACCTACACAATACATATGTGCCCTTATTCCCTCCAGAGGCCAGTGTATGTAACAGTGGTATATGGCCCTGTATTATTGAGTCTGGGGGAAGTGCCATAAATGACCTAGGCTGTTACAAAATGTTGGGGTATCAGGGGTGAGCTGCCTTAAGGTATCTGGATGTACAGTACCATATACTTCACCTATATTTACATTACTTACATAAATTGGTTTAATGCAAGCCTACTGCCTCCTGCCATAAAGGCTGTTCTGTTTGTCAGTGTGCTTGTGATGGTGTCAGTTATGCCTAGTTATGTAACAGTTACAACCCATTTAGTCACATGACATCTTTACCACCTAGTGATTTTGCACAGAGTGTAGATAAGAGGCTGCTGAACTATACACCTACATTACATACTGTTGATTGTTTGGTATCCTGTGGCCCAGTCTGTCTTCACTATTTATAATATGAAGGGCTTGGCCTGGACAGCAACAGTTGTGAACCTTTCCAGACTACTGTATTAGTATAACTGTTTCACAGTTACATTACTCGGTTTATAAGGATGGCAGTGTCTGAATAGCTATATGACATGGCATATAGAACTGTAATAGTACACAATTAATGGTTTTCCATTTCTGCAAGCCTGTGTGTGGGATTTTTTCCTATGACCTCTCTGTGGGTATATTTTGCAGATAACGATTGTCATTTGTATGGGTGGGCCATACAGTGTCCAGTTGTTCAGGTGTTAACTGTAGGCATAGTGGCTGTTCCATATTGTGTGCACCTCCTACATATGTATCTTACTGTACATATATCTGCGTGTGTACATGTAGTCACATGTATATCTCTATATATATGTATATATATATATATATATATATATATATATATATATATATATATATATATATATATCTGTATCTGCATATCTGTGTCTGTGTATCTGTATCCTGGAGATGTTGATGACTTCCACATTTTATATTTCCTATGGGAGGCAGACTGTACTGCATGATATGTTACCAATACCAGCCTGACATCATACAGGTGTGATGTAGTACTGTTAACATCTTGTGCCCATGTCGTGTCAGGTCCTGGTTATGTGATCTGCAACACTTGGTAGTGTATTGCAGGGTGGATGTGTTTGGCTGTGGGGGGATACGTATTTGTACAAGACGTCTAGTATGTGGGGCCTCTCAACCCCATTAATGGTGCATGTGGACATATGTGTTTTTGTTAACCTGCCATTGCTATCTACAGATGTATGGCCATGTACCTGCATAGATATATATCTGCGTACACATATGTAACTTGCTGTGTATATGTAGACATATAGGTGTAGACACATATATGTGTCGATGTAGGCATTTGCATGTATATATGTTCATATATATTACTATATATGTATATATTTTTAGAAATATATATATCTACATATATAGATATGTTATATCTGTTTAGATAGTAATATATTTACACACACATACATCTAGATGTTGGTATACATTCTCTGTACTGTTACATGACTGAACTGGATGATATGTTTCTGAAAATATCAGATTTATTTATGTTGGGCATGGCTTAGTGGTAAATCACTTTGTGTATGGTGTGCATGGTCCTGCATTTGAGCCTTGCAGAGGCTGTTTATTCAGTTTCTGGGCAGAACACAGGCCGTTGGATACAGAGTGATTAAGGCACTTTAAAGCAGTTGTAAGTGGGTTTGCTCGGGTTTGCGCAGAGGTAAGCACTGCTAACTTCCGGTTACCGTTTCTTACACTCAGCGTCTACATTGCTTAACCAGTGTAGGCATTGCTTACCCCATGCAAACAGGCTTAAACCCGCTTACTGCTGCTTAAAAGTGCATACTCCCGCTTACCCCTGCACTAATTTCTTTAAAAGAAAAGAAAAAGGGGTTGATAGGAAAGTGGTGAAAAAAGGGGCACAAAGAGAGAAAGACAGTAGGGAAAATAGCCAGGGATGTGCAGGAAGGGTGTAGAAAAGGTCCATAGCTGCCCATTTCTTCTACAGCAACAGCTGTGCATATACACTGGATTTGGAGGTAGATTTGGACACTAAAACCCCTGGATGGGGTTGAGGACAACAATAATAAGTTGTGATGCCAATTAGACTGGATTACATGTGTCCAGTGGACAAGTGTGCGAAATGGACAGCTATGTATGGGGTGAGATTTTTTTGTGGGAACAGATTGCCCTTTTTTTTCTTTTTCAGGTGAGAGTGGGATGTTGGGGAGGGGTAGTAGGTATATTTGGGGAGGTAGGTTGGGATAGGTTAGCAGACAAGACAAAAAAGATGCATACAGGGACGGTATATGACATATGTGTGGGGTAAACACCTTGGACGGGGAGGGGTGTTTGGAAGTTGCAAGCCCATGAGCCCCCAAATGGAAACAGTGGGACTGAGGTCCCCACCCATGGGCAGTCACCACTGAACCTTCACGGCCTCAAAGGTGGCTGTGCTGGGGGCTGGGCTGGAGGGGCAGGCTCACACTCTAATTGCACCACATGGCCCTCAAGCTGGTTTAGCTAGTCTCAAAACTTCCTGTTGAGCTGCCTACGCACCATGGCCCGGATCTGATGGCGAGTGACAGGTACCTCCCTGCCCCTGCTCCCAAGAGGGGGACAAGCCCCATCCCCTGTGGCGGTTCCACCCGAAGGTGCTGCAGGGCCAAAGGAGGAAGAGGTCCTAGGTTGGGCTCCAAACATGCTGGTGGCCCGTGCCATGGCTCGCAGCGGTGGGACAGGTGGGTCTGCTGGGACCGGCCTTCCCATATGAGTATGGTTTTGCAGTTTTAAGAAAGATATCAGTTAGTCATAGTCAACAGCATTCAGGATTACTTATAACAGCATGCATAGGTATTCCCATTAACCCACGACACCAGTTTGCAACATCTGCAGATCAAGCAGAACACATGCATATATGGTACAACAGTGGCCATTACAACAGCATGCAGGTTTCATTGATGGCAACAGGCCACCAATATGGGAGTATTTTAACATGGCACATGCATAGAACCAAATGTGAATATTTATAAATCAATAGGACATATGTCCCAACAAAAGTGTGGAATGTACACATACCCATTGAGGTGTGTAATAAGGTTATTGTGAGAGGGGGTGAGAGAGATAAGTCAGTTAACAACTAATATATCCCTGTAGTTTTTACAACTTTCTTAGTCACTGCAGTGATCTGTCCCTTACATGTTTTATTACACTACCCAATGTCCTTACTTTGTACAATGGTATGTTTGTAGATTAGTATATGCATGGACTGTGTCTTATGTACTGTCTAGACCTCTTACCTGTTATAGCTGTTGAGAAAATCATTGTTAACACTACCTGACAATTTCTACACATACTCCCAGATTCCATGCTTGTAGGCAAGTATATACGTGACCTGTGTTGTACCTATAGTCTACACCTCTTACCTGTTATAGCTGTGGAGAAAATCTTTGTTAACGCTACTTGACACATTCTGCACATACTCCCAGATTCCATGTTGCTGTTATACACATACCTAACAATCTGTTATTGCACACACTCTGGTCAAGGCGTGACAGGATGCAGGTGTTAATGTGACATATATTGAGAATTGCTGTCATGCACTTTGGGTGAGATGCTACAATGACAGGTTTGTTTCCATATACATTCTCTTTTTATGTTCAGGTCTGACTATCCATTATATGTCAGTATAAGTTGCCTACATTTCTTGGATCATCACATTAATATGTCAGGGGAACAGGTTACCGGGCAGCAGATCTGGGCCTTTTATCTGGACACGCTGGACGGATCAGAACAGTTGAGGGGTATGACTATGCATACAGCTTACTACCTGAATATTTTGCCACAGTCTGTACAGTTGATGGTTGCGATTATGCTTACAGCGTACTATCTGAACATTCTAGCAAAGTCTGTACAGTAGTTCGGTCTAATTATGCATACAGCTTTCTATCTGAACATTCTCGCAAACTTTGTACAGTTGTGGGGTATGATTATGCCTACAACTTACTACCACTCTCAGGATTCAAACCCCTGCTGTGTGTGGTAAAAATATTACAGCTGACATCACAGTAAACTGTGCTATCAGGGAATTGGTGTGAAGCATTTCAATGGTTTCTGTCTAAGTCTCCCTCAGTTGTTCTATATGAGAGACCTATTGGGACTTCCAACATTGTTATACTGACCTTCCTACACATTTTACCTGCATTCAACAGCGTGGGTAACACTGCTTAATACAACAGTACTATTTATAGAATGCAACACTACAACAACATATGTAAACAGGCTGTACACAAGCACTGCAGGGGTTATACTTTTATTCACAACATATTACATCTTTATTTCCACACAACCTATATGACAGTCTTCCTGCCATATTGGTCTGGTTTATCCAGTACATCCCATACACAATACATTTTTATACTGGTACAACACTTTCCAGAACTGTTATATTTATTTGTTATGACAGTACATGCAGAAATATTTCTAACCTGCCTCATGACGCAGTCTTTGCCGCCTAGCAGCATGGGCTTGCTGGTTTGCAGCCTGCTCATCTGCAGCTGTCAGAGAAATACAGTGATATTTAGCCATTACCTATCCATAGTATACACAAGCTAGGCAATCATTATTTACATAGTAGACTGGGTACTTACTCAGTGCTGGGGCATTGGCCATCTGCCTTGCTTCTTGGATCCACTGGTCCAAGAGATCACCCCTCCACCACTTCAGGTCAGCATGGTGATGCCTGACCTGCTCACCAGTCCAAGGGATACCAGTGGCACTGGTGAGGTCATGGACGAGACTGTCCCAGACCTCCACTTTATACTGAGAGCCCTGGTACTGGCCCTGCAGTAGTCTCTCCTAATGGTGTTTTACCAGGATCCATACCATGAATCTGGACTCCTGGGTGCCCCAGTGCTGCACTCTAAATTGAGTGCCTTCCCCAACTCCAACCATTCTGCCTATAGTAGGGAGCTGCAACCAGTTATGGGAATTATTGGCGCCTGTGGGGTTTAAATACACCTGATTTCCTGCACTTTTCTGTGATTGGATGGTTTTGAAAAGGCTAAGCTATGGGCACACCTGCTTACCTAATGTTGGCATTGCTTAAAGGGGCATACCACTAGTGTTCAGTTAGTCGGCCTACACATTGCTTACCCCAACTAAGCTGAGCTGTGTAATGCTTAGCATTGATTAATATTTAATTTGCATTATATTTTCCTGTTGGCATTGATTTATTATTTGTTGCATGTTATATATATGTCTGGTATCTGTGATTCATGTGTACATACACTGTATGGGGTCCTGGGGTCAACACTTTATTGCAATAACACCTCACATCTGGCCTTACTGCAGTACTCCAGTTCACATATTTATGTTATGTAGCAGGTTATACAACATCGCACTGTACATAGATTCCTTTCACATGTTCAGGTTGATTTTCCTATGGTGAGGATTTGTTTGTTGAAACCTCAATGTTATGTACTGCTATGATGGCTTAGTAGTTAACTACTGTGACTGTAGTGTACAGGGTCTTGGGGTCAAGATTTGCAGAGGCTGTTTATTTTGTTGCTGGGCAGAATATGGGCCGTTGAATACAGAGTGGTTAAGGCACTTTAAAGCAGTTGTAAGCGGGTGTGCACGGAGCTAAGCAGTATTTACATCTGATTACAGTTTCTTACACTCAGTTAGCTTCTACTTTGCTTAATCTGTGTAGACAATGCTTACCCCCACGCAAATGCACTTAAACACGCTTACTAGTGCTTACATATGCTTACTACTGCTTATTTGTGTTTAAACCTGCTTACTAGTGCCTTATTCATTATGACACTGACACTTCACATGTGCATTTCCTGCAATACTCCAGTTCATAAATATATGCTTTTTAGTGGGTTTTGCAACAAAAATATTGGTTATAACGTACTTTGCCATGTAAAATCGACTGTGCTGCAGTGGGACTCGAACCGGGAATGCCTGCTTATTAGGCGAATGCTCTGCCCACTACACTACTGCTGTGCTGCTTCATTTGCATATATCTTCCTTGTTATCTTCTTCAGCCTTTTAAGCTGCTATAACTGTAGCTAAGCAATGGGCACACCCGCTCACCTACGGTTAGCTGTACTCGGATTTTAAAAATTAAATAAAAGGGTTTTTTGTTTTCCTTTATATGTACGATTGCTATTGTACACATGGGGGACTGTTGGTGGGGATATGAGAACACCTATGAGGGTTCTCGCTCATTTCTTAACATCTTCTGCTGTTCTACATTGCAGGGGTATGTTTATTCTGAGAGCTCTGCTCTCAGACATGCCCCCTGCACTGGTACATGCTCCATGCAAGCCTAGGAGCTTGGGCAGTGCGCCTTGTTAATATACATGGCACGCTGTCATCCTGCTCCTAAACGGGTCCTTCCATTCCATGCAGGTCTAAGCTAGTCCTGCATGGAAGATTAGTGAATCCAGAGGAGTATGTTGTCAGTGTAAAACAACATATAGGCAAAATGTCCAAAACAACTAATGCACTATGCAAGAACTAATTTCACTGAAATTATTCCGGCATCTTTAACAAGAAGTTTTCCATGGTGAAAAAAGTACAACCATATATTTATTTATTTATTTTATTTAACATTTGTTGACCGGGCTAGTCTAGCTGGATATATGTTCATTTTCAGTAGAGGCCCGGGGAGAAAAGCTCCAAAAGAACAAATAATTTAAACAAATTACAGTTACAAGGCATTTAGGTTCATTAACAGACACATTATAGAGTAGATAAGCTAACAACACAGATAAAATACCACTTACCTTATTTACAGGATTGAAAAGAAAATATTTTTTTTTTTTTTAAGAGTAGCAAGTAGGAAGAGGGAAAATTATAGAATAGGTCTAGGTAAGGAGTGGAAGGAGACTAGTAAAGGAGGAGAATATAAAGAGGAAAAGGAGAGAGAAATAAAGTGCAGAAAGCTTTCAGAAGAGCAGGAAGCAGGTGGAAATCTATTAAGTGTAGCTGGGTGAAGTAGGCCCAACTTTCATGTAGAATGAGGTTTAAAAAATGAAAAAAAAAAGGGTGGAATAACTAAGGAAGAGTCAGATGGTGAAGTAATGGGAGGATAGAGTATTTAGTCAGGGTTGCTGCAGGGACAGAGCCAGTGGTTGGTAAGATGAAGTTTAGGTTTCTTTTTGAAAAGTGAAGTAGAGGAGATCTTAGTGAGTTCATCAGGAAGTAGGTTCCAGGTTTTCCAGGTTTTCCCCACTATATAGGAGAAAAGGGAGTCACCTGCTTTATTGTTGGATTTATGTATGGATACTAAAAGTTTTTGAGCTGAGCGAAGGTTAGAAAGATTTTTATAAGGACTGATAAGATTTGTAAGAACTGGTGTTTTATCAATGTTTATACAATAAAACACTAAGTGAAGAATTAAACAATTATATAACAATAATGAATAAAGAGGACCAGTGGAGTGAATGCTCAACGGAACAACAAGCTCAAAGATAATGGTTAAAAACAAACACCGCTGAGCAAAACAATGGAGGATTGCAGTCTCATTTAAATCACAAGTAGCTCCTAAATCCAATAACCAATGATGTAAATAATCCAAGTGCAGGCGAAGTATGTAAAAAGCAGGTTTATTAATAAAAGGAGGTGGCGCTTTGGCGCTTTTCTTCAGACCTATACAACTAAACTATCTATAAACATCAGTTTAAAAAGCCAAAATGGGCAAAATCCTGTCCATTATTTAAAAGGCATAAGCTCATTAAAAAATATCAAGTAAAAGTCATATATAAAAAACCTATATCATCATTAAGAAGACAAAACCATTCATATTCATATCCATTATTAAAATAAATGAATCAAAAGTATGTGTGACAAATGGGGGAATAATAACACAACTATCAAAGCATTAACAGAGCATCTATGCATATAAAGGTTCAAAAGACCCTACTGGCCACAAAGTAAAAACTCTTCATAGCCTCTTAACATCTTTTGGACATAAACCTTCTTGATTTCAGCAAAGGTGTTTGGGAACCCTTCCATTGAGACCTGGGGTGATGTCTGCCCTAAACTAAATAATCAATGGATTTCCCTGGTCTCTGTATTGTTGTGTTCCCCCTCTCCTGTATGTTGTCCGAGATCTGTTCCAAGATCCTGAACTTGGCTGGACAATATGGATATTGGGGTCATGTAGGGACCCAACAAAGCAGGTGGATCATTGTGGACCCTTGGTATGAGCAAGAGCAAACTCTTTAAATTTTTTGTTCGGTAAGCGAATCTAGGTAGTGTACCTGTAAGGCTCTTAATGGTGGGGTCAGCATCGAACAAAAATTCTCCAAAGAGTTTGCTCATAAGTTTTCAAGCCATTTAGATGATTTGGAATGCAATTCCATTGTCCCTATTAGAACCGCCCTCTTGGCTATCCTGTCATATATAGCCTGACTTGCCTATATATATATGCCATACTTGAAATATTTTTACTACACTCATTGTTTTGCTCAGCGGTGTTTGTTTTTAACAATTATATAACAATCTATTAACCATAGAACTCAGACTTTATTCTCTTTAAGTTGGAATGCATCAAGTTTTAAAATGTATGTAGCTTTATTCTGCCTTAATTTTGTTTTTATATCAATGCTTTGCCTTAGAAAGTAAGAGATCTGTGCTACAACTGCATCTTCTATAACTAGAGCTTTAAACCCTCGTCTGTCACACTAATAATATTCAACAAAATGAGTGGATACAGGAATAACAGTATTGCAGTTGTTGATATCATCTATGTATTTTGACATCCATTCTGAATTTATGCCCTGCATTCTGAAAATTACTTGCCCCATATCCATATTGAATTATATTGCCAAAAAAGAAGATAAATAGCTAACACAGAACAATAATTCACATTAAATTCCTAGTTAAATATAAACTAAAAATATAAAATATCAGATTGTGAATAACAGAGATCTCTGTACTTAGTGAAGATTCACAAAAAATATCCATATGTCAACTGACTTGTCAGTTATATCTGGCTGTAATAGCTTTTCAAAACATATTAGTATATTCATAAGTAATACTTTTGTACCAATATGTTATTTGATCAGGTCACAGATCATAACTTGCTTATTATGTGTTTGAAACATGGATGCAAAAACATTCTCCTTGAAAGTGAAGCTCAAGAGGTGAATCTTGGCATCCCTGTCAAGAACATAAAATTAAAGGTTATGATTGGAGACCAGATCATAATTCTTTGTAGTGCATGGAGCTTTTATGCTCCATGTACTACTAGTTACAGAAAAAAGGATAAGTGTCTTGTAAGCTTTCAAAGCCATAAAGCACTTAGTGAGCACTGTAAGGAAGACAGTGCAACACAGTCCCTTCTGTTTACACTCACCTTACCATGCCACTCAAATGTCCAGATTTTTGCCTCATATGTTTCATCTATTTCTCATAAAATATTTGCTTTTTTGGACAAATCACTGACAATTGAAGTGACTATAACTAAATAATTACTTTCATTTCAGTTTCAGACTTTGTGTCCTTCAGAAAAAGCTGGTGAACACACCCTGTTATTCTAACTTATTTTCTAAGTTTATAAGATGAAGTTTAGGACATTTTCTATGCAGACAGCTGGCAGAAATAAATCTATGTTTTATTCTTCTACTGTACTTGCTGGTCAGTACTAGCAGATTTGACTGCCTAGCATGAGATCCAACCACAAGTTAAGCAGGAGATGCTTAACATTTGTTAAGGTCTGGTCTCACACTATAGTAGCACTTAACTGAATAGTCTTTTTCCATATATTGGAGTGTAATCACTGCACTATATACATTACAAGATTTTTATGAATGAAATTCTGTTCATACTTTCATAATATCCCCAGAATTCTTTCTTCCTTTGCAAGTATCCTTCCACTTCTGAAGACACTATGCAGCTAATGGAAGATAAAATTACAGGTTTGGAGTTTATACTTGAACAAATCCAACATAAAATGTTTCAGTATGTGACTAGTACCTTTAGATATATATTTCACTTGTGAATTAGTTTCCTTTATAAGGATGACTTTGGGTGGTAAGGATGTTATCGCAAAGCAGTAAAAGTCAGTTATTGTCTTATTGAGAAATGAAAGACATGGTCTACTTTTGATTAGTGTATACTTTTTTTAAAATAATGTTTCTATTCTTATTAAACCTGGGGGAGTACTTACCAGGAATCTGTATAACACTAGAAATTCTAAACATGTTAATAAGCTTTTCTGGCGTTGTGGTTTAACAGGCCGTATCCCATTAATGGAAGAGAGGTGCTGTACAGAGATAATAATCAAGGAATATTGTTCATCCCATTACTTTTTATGGAGTACACAATCTAACTTGTTTACTACATCAGTCTGGAAGATCTTTCACAGAAACATTTTTACAGATGTGGAAGAGGTCTAGAAAGCCAGGGTCTATATTATATGAATGAAAGTTTTTATAATCGAACTCTGTAAACAGCGAAAATGCCAGGATTTTAACCCTTTATTGTGGGGGGCTGTGCCCCCCACATCCCCCGCTAATTATATATACCAACTCCGAGATTGCACTACAGAGAGGAAAGGGCAAATTTCCCGATCTTCTCTGTACCACGATCTCACAAAAAACACATCGATGAACAGCATTTTCGCGTATACAGCTGTTCGATATTTATGGACATTCGCTCTTCTAATAGGAGCCCAAAAGCCAGGGTGATTACTAAAAAGATGAGCTTCAGAAACTAGGGAGTATACCTGTATCAAATCATTAGGACAATTATTTTATTGAAAATTAATATAGATTATACTGCTTTGTCAAAGCAAAGATGGTATTTGGACCTACTGTGACAAGTGTATTTAGGCCTGGGATGGGGGAGTTTGCAATGAAGGTATCACTCAATTATTAATATAAGAAGACTGGTCATTAAACGATTTTCTAGCATGAGGGACAACTTCTTGAGAACTGCTGATATTTATGTCACATAGAAGAAGTAAACAGAGTTTTAAGTTTTTCATCTTGCAGAAAACTGTAGGAATGGTTGACAGGTTAGTGTTACATTTAACTATTCCAGAACTTTAGCATGTAACATTATACAACATCAGCTGAGGGAATTATGATTTTTTTCCTCAGGTATGATCTGATCATTAGATTTTGTCGTTAGATAAGGATGACAGCTATGGTCAAGACAGTGTTTTGCATTAATTTTACTCTATAGCATCTAAGATGCTAGGAAAGTGTATCTGGCCATTGTTTCTTATCTGAAAATGAAATTATAACCAGTTTGCAATCCTATATATAATTTTTTATTGCTAATAAATTTACCCATACTCTTTTCGAAAAGATGTCATCCCTTGGTTTTCAGGAATGTAGAACTTTTTCTGAAGACTTACACAAAGTTTCACTGATATGGGGCTCAAATGACATAACAAAGCATGGCAGGAAAGAATACACAACTTTTGTAAATTTGAAGAACTACCAAAGAAAATGTTTCATTTTGCAAAAAAGGATATTGAACATTATAGAGGGATGATATTATACCAGCTTGTTATGATTTTCTTTCTTCTGGTGTGATAGAAACCATTGATTTTGTTTAAGGATATTGTAACTGGAAAACATGGCAACCCATTTATTCTGAAATACTGTTTAATAAGATATGGGATGTGCTTAGCAGTCCTTGTTACATTTGTTACTGTCTACAGACTGTTAAATATCTTTTAACTGATTTGTAATATAGGCAATGGCTATATTGTGTGTCTTAATAAGGCTTTTTCTACTATTTTATGAAGAGGACTGAGGATTTTCCATCTAGTGGCATTAGGTGGTAGCCTGTCTATACAGGTTGAGAAGCACACTAGAAAGCCCTGAGTGTAGTCATTTTATTGGCCAGAGGGCTAATTGGTCAGCTTACATAATTTTTATTGCCTGTATAAATTTGACACAAACATTTTCCACAAAGTAAAGTACTTGCATTGAATAATCACACTTTTATAAGCTGTTTAAAGTACGCAGCTGTTGATATTTTGAATTATTGCCTCTCATTCTATCTTCCTTTATATTTGTTTAAGTTTGTTTGTGGTAGCATTGCACTTTGGACACTCTTTTACCATGATTTTACATTAGGATAACTGGGATTATTCATCTAGTGGCAGTAGGTGTTTACCTTGTCTATCTGAGTTGGGAACATACAAAATGGCTCTACGTGTAGTCATTTTCTTGGCCAGAGGGCTCAGTAGTCAGTTTTCTGTATTTTCAACCAACACACTACCCTCCTAACATGTTTTATCCTAATTTACAACAAAGATAAAACACAAGTTAAATAAAATGTCCCTAAGTCTGATTATTTTACTATTTCTCCACGCTTTACTAGCCTTTATCACCAATTACCATATCCACCTCCTTCAAATACTTAGGACTTCAACCAATCCTCACAAAGAATATCAATATCTACCCAGCCTGTCTTTCTCCATAGCACCCTGTCTATCTCTACAAACAAACAAACCACATTTGATCTATTTTTCTATAAATATCTTAAAATTAACCATCCAAATTTACGATCAAATATCAAACCAAGACCAAACTATAACTGGCCACACTCTTCCCTCTGTAAAATATTAATTAAAAAAAAATAGTGGAAATATTCACCGCAACCCTGGTCCCAATGTTCATAAAAACATAACTTCCAACATCAAAATAAACTAGTCACCTAATATATCTCAGCAAAAAAACAATTCAAACTCACCTTACTAAATGTAAACCTAAAAAGTATGTGCAATAAAATCCATGACATACAGTGCATGCTTATCTTGCTGCATACACTCCTGATGTATCATAGGTACTGAAACCTGGTTAAAAAAGAAATAAAGGATAATGAGAAAAACTCTAGCCACCATCTTGTTATGCTGACTCACTTATATGCCAGTCATATCCTAACAAACATAAACAATACTAATACAATGAAACATACCTCCTGCTACAATAAAATAGTTACATTTGCCACCAGTCTCCCTCATAGGACCCGCCATTGTCATAGCTTAAAGCATTTAAACTGGCTTGAACTGCATAACTGTCTAACATATTCACAACTGACAGCACACTAACTCATTCCTCATCCAGAAAAATGCCCTGCAGTACAAAATTTACTGCCCTACTGTCCATCAAGGGACCTCCGTCCTAGTAACAAATTCTTATTACTTACAAATAAGTCAGATAATGTTGCAGGAGACTAATTCTACTCCCAATGCATTGCTAAATTCTGGAATAGTATCCCATGCAAATAAAGCTCTCCGACAAACTTGGTAGTTTTAAAGCTCTGCTTAAACAACATCTTAACCAATCCTGGTCCTGTACATGCGCATCACAGGGTTAAAACTTTTTCACTGTAAAGTACTATCCAAATACTCTCCTTAAACATAATATGTCTTACTGAAATGACAAAACAATTGTTATACATAACTGCTGCCTGTACAATCCACTAATTTGCATGTGTCCTTTTTCTTTAGTAACTGCCACTTCTGTAAAATCTTAGAATGTATATGTATAAATGTAACTACTGTTTTGTTTATAAATGTAAATATAAAGGTAACTACTGTTTGTGTATAAATGTCAATACAAAGGTAACTGTTTGTGTATAAATGTAAATACAAATGTAACTACTGCTTGTGTATAAATGTAAATACAAAGGTAACTACTGTTTATGTATAAATGTAAATACAAAAGTAACTACTGTTTGCGTATAAATAATAGAAATGTAACTAACTACTCTGCGTATGACTGGAACTTAGTACAATGCAATGTAATGTAAGCAAATGGAGCTTTTCTTCCCAGGCATCCACAGAAAATGGATATTACCCAGTCAGACTTTCCTGGTAAACAAAGATAAATAAATAAATAAATAGAGCAAATACCTTGTGCACTGACAAGCACAGAGCAGCTACTTTGCTCATCAAGTGTCAATACCATTAAATTTACTAGAATTTCATATTTTATAACCTAGTCTGCCTCCACCCCCCAAAAAAAGCACCCTTAATAACATTCTGTTGACTCCTGTATGCCACAAGCTTGCAGCTCACAAATTAGAAGGACCGGACAACATGAAAATGCAATTTCCTAACTTCTTTGCAGCCAGCCTGGTGGATATGGGTATCTTCAGGCAATGTAGCAGTTGTCTTATGTTTAACTTCAACTACTTAATCCTTAAAATAACAGATGCATTGTGTGAGAGATGTACATACATAATGTCACTGGAAGCTAAACTCTGACATACAAGCATACATCAGGTTTTGAAAACCATATAGACAACACCCACCACACATAACAAAGACACACAGATATTCTAATGTATGCTGAGGCACTTAAATGTAATTTTCCTAAACAACAAATACCTTCTAGACTACCCACTCCTCAGCAAACCCAAAAGCACTCTACAAAAACATCACCAAACATTATTTATACAACCACACTCAATGAAGCCCCAGATACAAAGCCCATAATGCAACCAAACACACTTCCCAACACTCTAGTCTTAAGACACTCCAATGTAAGATATATTGATATCCCCCTAACCAGGCTAATCAAGGAGAATGTAATGGTTAGTTATCTATCTGGAGTCATAATTTGCCAAATTATGCACATACTAAAGTCACTGCAACACAGGTAACAGTATGTCTCTATCATAGTCCACATAAGTGTAAGTGACCTGTGACATGCCTCCTTAGACTAGATGAAGAGAGACAGCATAGGTCTCTCAGACTATGTGTCTCAGGCTGGTATCAGCCTAGCATTAAGCAGTATACTACCTTTACCAAGGAAGATGTCACAATAGGAGCAAAAGATGATTGATTTTAACAATTGGCTGTATTTCTGATGCCATTCTTAGGGGATTCAGTAACTGTCAGCAAGCTATGGGTAACAGACCAGGTTGCTTTCCTAAGGGTGGTCTACCCCTGTCCACTCTTGGCTTTCAAATACTGGCTAAAACTTTATCCACCCTATAATGCCTTTTTTAGGCAATGCCAAATTGACAAACCTTCCAACACATTTGAACTTCAAGGCATTACTGCTCAATGTCAGGAGGATAAACTACACTCCCTCTGAGCCCTTCTCACCCTGGAGAATATAGATGCACTTACTGAGTCATTGTTTAAAGCCACTGAGAGGGTGTTTTATTGATGGAGTAATTAGCTTGGATGGATGATTCCACAAAGGGCACTATAATGCATTTCTTTGCATTAAGCTTTAATCCGTAGCTTTGGCACCAGTAATTTGTTTGTGTTAGATCCTCTTGCAGGATGCCTGTGTTACGGGGAGAACATACAAGATATCCCAGTTTATAGTCATCTCCAAACTTGGTGAGCCAGAGGCCTTTGATATTAGCCTTGATTTCTGAGAAGTGCATGCCAAAGAGGGGCAGGGCTAATATAGAACCCTCGGGTTCTCCTCTGGTGATTGGTTTCCTGGTGGAGGTGGTCTTACCAATCCTGACTTCATGGGTCCTATCTATAAGCCAGCCAGCAATCTCCAGTGAATTATGTAAGGATTTATACCTAGTTCTGAGAGTTTGCCAACAGTACCTGAGTGGGATATTGTATTGAATGTTTTGACCAGGTCAAGGTAGGTGATATGGACTGTTTTCCCCTCATCCATAGTCTTGGTGACCTTCACAAGGAAATTTACCAGGTTAAGTAAGCAAGACCTTCCATTTACAAAGCCAAACTGGGATGAGTCCACTGTCTATGGGGCGACAATGTCTTTGTTTATCATTTCCATGATCATTCTTTCCATGGCTTTGTGTATTAGACTTGTTAGTCTGATGAAACTGTAGTTGCAATGGTCAGTTGATGGTCCTCCCTTATGAAGAGGGATGAGAATTGCAGCGCTCCATTTACCTGGCATGCAAACTGTTTTTGGCTGTAGTTCAAGAATGCTTCAAGTGGTCCTGCTAGGTCACATTTTAGGCTATTTAGGATGCACCCAGGGATGTTGACCAGGTTCATTGCTTTTGGCCTTTGCAAGCACTGCCAGGACTTGGTCCCTGTTGATATTTGGAGGATATACTAAAAGGGATTTCACAGGTGATAGTGGGGGAGGGGTTGGGGATGGAGCTGGAGATAAATTTATCAACCAGTAGATTCATTATGTCACCCTGGTTAGTGAAGCTTTTATCATTTACCACTAGTTCTGCACTGCTTTATTTACTGCTGTTATCGTTAAGGTTCCTGACACAGCTGAAGAAGGATTTGTGATTGTCCTTCTCCTGGAAGGCTATTCTGACCTCTTAATTAGTCATGTTGGACTGTATTATACCTCTTAGTTTATTGTTTAGTTGAATCAGAGAGCTTTTGTCTCTACAAGAGGTGCTGTTTCTGATTTTGGTTACACATTTTTTTCTTTTGTTACATATTCTGGTAAGATAATGATTCCACCAGTGGGGTTTGTTTTTGGTCTTAGATTTTGGCTTACCTCTTGTAGGTATGGCAGCCTTAATGCAGTCATTTACATGTTTGTACAGGTCTCCTATGAATAGGTAGCTGTGTTCTCCAGGTTTGGGGAAACCATTAATTTTGGCAATCTATTGATTAACAGGATGCAGTTTGCTTTAGAATAGTGCCTAACTATTATAGGTTTAGTTGGATCTTCCCAGGTTGATTTTTTCTTCAAAGGAAATATTTTGTAGTATAACCTCACCAATTAGGATGTGATACAGAAGATGGTGCAATGCTCTCCCATGATAGAGAGCACTAGGTCTAGTATGTTTGATGCTCTGCTTGGAATGCACATTATCTGGTCCAGGATGTTCATATTGATAAAGTCCAGGAAATATTGTGCCTGTGAGTTAGAAACAGTGTAGATTTCTCAGTCTATAGAGAGCTAAAGTCTGTCATGAATATGGTATTTGGTTGGATGGTCAACACCTCTAGTAGGTCTAGGTAAAACTTCTGAGCTTCATGGGTCATAGAAGGTGATCTGCAGCTGATCAGGACATGGTAAGGAGCCTTGTCTATGGAGACTTGGACATGGATGAACTCAAGGGCATCATCCTGCTTAACCACACTGTATTGTATTTGTTCCTAATATAGATCAACACACTCCACCTTTCTCCCCTGTCTGTGCTGCAATTGGACTAAATGTGTGGAAAGCACAGTATCCTTAAACTGCTGGAATAATTTATGTGGCTTTAAACCAAGTCTTGGTAAGAACACAAATGTCCACATTCTCTACAGTAAGAAGGGTGTGAAGTTTCTTGTTTAGGCTCCTAGCATTGAGCAGTAACACCTTAAGATTGCTTTGAGATTTTTGTCTGCTATTTTTTGTAGTTTTGCCATTTTTACATTGCCTAAAATAGGCTATAAGTAAGAGAATAACGTTTTAGCCAATATCTGAATGCCATTGGTGGGGGGAGAGGTGCAGACCATGGTCTGTTAACCATATTGTCCTATACTGATAGATACGTCTCCCTGGGATGACACCAGAAACTAAGCCAATTATTACAATCAATAATTTTCTTTTCATACTGTGGCATCATCCTTGATGAAGGTAGAATGCTGCTCAATGCAAGGCACAAACCAGTCTGTGTCACATATTCACAGAGATCCATAATATTTATTTTAATATAGTTTAGTGAGGTACATCTCAGGTCATTTACACTTAGATGGACTATTAAAGAATCATGTTGGTAACTGTGGTGCAGTGACTTGAGTGTGTGATATTGCAGATCCCAGCTCCGGACAGGCAATTTTCCATTATCTTCTCCTTATCCAGCCCGATGAGAGGGACATCTGTGTGTCATGCAATAGACTCCTCTATGACATGAGTATTAGTAAAATGTTTGCTTGTCTTATGGGCTTTGTTCTTGGGGGATCATTGGATGTAGGTGTTAGGTTTTGCTTTTGGTGTGTGCTTTAGTGATTGCTGAGGAGAGCTGTTGCTGTATGATCGCTTAGGAGGTGTTTGAGGTTTGGGAAAGTTAGTGCCCTAGTGTAAGAAGGTCTATGTGTGTGGTGAGCAGTATGTGTGAAGGAAGTAGTGTGGGTGTTCTTGATAACCTGGTTTATAAGTGAGATGTTTGCCTCCAAAGAAGTTATGCATGTACATCTGTCACATATTGTGTTAGTTTATTTAAGGATTAAATGGTTGTCTGAGTAGATGAGACAATTGCTACATTGTTTTTGGATGCCATAGTTACCAAGCTGGCTGCATAGACATTAGGAAATTGCATATCCATGTTGTCAGAACCTGTATTAGGGTTGGGTTATTATGGTTTAGGGATTTGGTTTTACAGGGATCACTTGAGTGGTGTTTAGGTTTAAGGCTAGATATTAGATATTGCTATGATCTGGTATTAATGATGTTTAACATGCTAACTTGCTTCCCTAAGTTTAGCTTCTTGCAAAGACTTTTTGTGTAAGAGGTTAAAGTCCCAAACACTAGCTTTATAGGTAAATTTTACAAACTAAGCATTCGTTGCTAAACAAGGTACTGCTAACCTCTGCTAAATGGTGAGTTTGAGGTCTCTGGAGCTGTGGTGTGGAGGGATTGGGATTTCTTCAGATGTAGCATTTCTAACAGAGCTGGGTCAGACATGGCTTTGTAAGTCAAGCAGAAATCGCCTCTCTAAGAAGGTGATATGAGACAGAGAACAGCTGGAGTTTCTTTAGTCTGTCCATATAGGACAAATGTTTAAAGCCTAGGATCCTCTTTGTGAGGTACTTTTGCAGCCTCTCCAGTTGTTGCAGCTGTTTAGTGAGGTACATGCCAAATGAGGCATTGTACTCTATGATTGGCCTAATGAGGGAAGAGTAAAGGGAGACAATGACCTCTTTCTTCCTGCATGCAAAGCCCTTACTAATGAGATGTGCCACATAGAAGGACTTTCTGACCACAGTGGCAACGTGGTGGTCAAAAGAGAAGATGCTGAACACCTGTGTTCCCAGATGTCTTATAATGCCTTCTGTGTTCAGTGGACTACCATCGATGTGGTAATTCATGGGAACTGGGTTTTTCACAAAGGGGATGATGGCACGTATTTTGGCATTGAGCTTAAGGCCATGGGTCTGACACCAGTCATTGGTCTCAGTGTGGCCTTTCTGTAGGATGTCAACATCACTTGGGGAGTTAATAATAGCTCCCAACTTGCAATAATTTGCGAACATTGTCAGCCAGAGTCCCTTTGTGTTGGCCTGGACTTCAGAGAAGTAGATACCAAACAGTAGAGGACCCAGGACTGAACCCTGTGGGACTCCACTCATGACTGGTCAGCAGTCTGACTTGGAGTCAGGTACTTTCACACTGTGGGTTCTAGCTGTGAACCAGTTTGCAACCCACCTAGTGATATAGGGGTTGATGCTTAGCTTAGTAAGTTTTTCTATGATTCCTGAGTGGAGAATGGTATCAAAGGCTTTGGCCAGATCAAGGTAGGCTGTATGAACCACCTTCCCTTCATCCGCAGCTATGGTGATTGACTCAAAATGTTGACCAAGCTGAGCAGGCATGAGCTACCCTTCACAAAACCAAACTGTGTGGGATCCAGAGTTTGGAGGTTCCCTATATCCTTGTTTATTAGGTCCATGATGATGCATTCCATAGCTTTGCATATCAAACTCATCAGGCTATAGGGGTGATAGTTCCCAGGGTCTGTAGTGATCCTCCTTTGTGGAGAGGGATGACTGTAGCAGTGCACAATTCAGTAGGGACAAAGCCTGAGGTGAGGCTGTGATTGAACAGGGCACATGGATGAGGTGCCAGTTCACTCTGGAGTTCATGTAGAACACAGTCAGGGATATTGTCAGGTCCCATAGAAGCTGTATTCTTAGCCTTGGACAGAGCTGTTTTAACCTGTGCACCAGTAATACTGGGTGTCTGGCAATCTACTGGTATTATGACTGGTCCCTTGGAGGGGGATGAGGGGGTAAAGTTGGCACTGAATCTGTCGCCCAGTATATTGGCAATATCTGTTGGTTCAGTATAGGTGGTACCATTGTGCAATAGCTCAGAGCAAATGTGGGTATTGCTGTGGATATTCTTTACATAACTATAGAAGGCCTTGAAGTTGTCTTTACTATCTGCTGCAATTCTGTTTTCATAGCTAGCTTTAGAGGATTTGATGAGGGATCTCAACTTTTTGTTGAGGCTGAAAAGGGTTTTTTTCCAGTCTTGGGACTTCACTTTATTCTGCATCAGTTTCCTCCTTCTGTTGTAGACTTTGTTTATGGTAGGTGACTACCAGATTGGCTTCCTTTTTTTGAAGGAGAGCATCTTGGTTCTATTGGGTATGGTGAGATCCATGCATTTGTGTACGTGTTCGTACAGTGCATTGGTGTATGATTAGGTGGTCATGCAACTGATCTCCATTTGTATGGGTGCAGTGAAGTTAGCCATATCTGTTTTTAGTTGCCCAAAGTTAGCTTTGGAGAAGTTTTTCATGGTTGTTACCTTTGTTTGTGTGTGTGTGTGTGTGTGTGTGTGTGGGGGGGGGGGATTTCCAAGGTGATTAGTTTGTGGTCGGATCTAAACAGGGAAGAGTTAACTATTGATGTAGAGCAATGGTCACCCATGTTAGTAATGACCAGGTCAAGAATGTTGCTACCTCTAGTGGGGGTAAGAACAAGCTGGTCCAGGGCATTGGAATTAATGAATTTCAGGAAACATTGGGCAACTGTATTGATACATGAGTAGTTTTCCCAGTTAATGGAGGGATAGTTGAAGTCACCCAGTATGAGAGTGTTAGGTTGGACCTTAATATTCTGCAGGGTGCTTAGGAACATGGAATGTGAGTCTTGGGACATGGTTGGGGACCTAAAGCAGACTATGACCTGAATCGCTGTCTTACCCAATGTTAGCTGCACCTGAAGTATCTCAGATGCATTATGTTGGGCTAGAAGTCTGGAGGTGTGCACATCCTTTATGGATATGGAAACACTGCTGCCTTTGAAACTTTGGTCCAAGTTATGGGGCCGAAAGGTGTGGAATGAGTTATAGCCTGGTAGTGCAGGGGTGCTTTCTGCTGCCTTGAACCAGGTCTCTGTTACGGCACAAATGTCGATGTTCTCCATTTTAAGGAGTGCTTTGAGCGAGTGCATTTTGAAATTTAGACTTCTAGTGTTGAGCAGCATGACCCTCCGATTGCATTTGTTTGTAGCTGTTATGGTGGTAATTTGGTCTTTGGAACACCGCCTAAAAAGGCACTATAGGGTTGGCAAGAGCCTTGGCCAGTATCCAGAAGCCCACGGGTGACAGATGCAGGTCATCTCTGGCAAAGCATCGAGGTTTATCAATCATGTCATCCCAGGCAGACAAATACTGGATCCCCTTAGAATGACACCAGAAACTTAGCCAGTTGTTAAAATCAGTCATTTTTTGCTTGTACTGTGGTATCATTCTGGGTGATGGTAGGATGCTTCTCAGGGCTAGGGTCATACCCACCTGGGCTACATAATCTGAGAGCTCCTCTATGTCTCTTTTCATGTAGTCCAGGGAGGTACATCTCAGGTCATTTACACCCACATGTACAATGACAGAGTCATATTTGTACCTGTTGTTGAGGGACTTGAGTGCATGCGTTATGTGGTGGATCCTAGAACCTGGCAGACAGTTGACTGTTACTTTCTCCTTATTCAACCTAGTGAGTGAGGCATCAGTGTGTCTAACTATTGAGTCACCTATGACTAGTGTGTTGGGTATGCTGTTTTGCCTTAGGGGCTTTGGTTGAGTGGCACACTGTTTAGGAGAGTTATGTGCCTCATGATTAGTGTTGTGTTGTGGTGGTCAAGTGTGTTTCTGCCTTGGAGGTCTCTGTTGTTTGGGTAAATTTTTATTGAGAGCCTCCGCAAAGATGGGTGTGCGGTTTGTATTTTTATGTAAAGGCAGTGCTGGTGTGTGTTCTGGAGGGATATGTGTTCCATGTAGTGTGGTGCAAGTGTTGACCTTCTCCTCTTGACCTTGGCTGGAGAGTGCGTGGCATCCAATTTGGATATATAAATGCATCTCTCACAAGTCTGAGTGTTGTGAGGTAAGACGAGAGTGTTGTCAGTGTACATGAGACAGTTGCTACATTGCCTCAGGATGTCCAAGTTCATCTGGTTAATAGGAGAAAGCACAGGGAACTGACCTTTAGATGCCTGGAGGGGTGGGCATTAATAACAAGTACTGAAGCTATTTCCTTGTAGAATGTTTAGTGCTGGTAGCACTTTTGTGTGCTACAATAATTGCTACAAAATCAGAAAAAAGGCCAGCACCAAGGAAGGTTCAAAAGTAGTTTAATAAAACTGAAACTAGACCGGTTTCAGCAGCAAGGCTTTCATCAGTAGTATAGTCAGCAAAAAGCACTTAGTCATCATCTTATATAATGTTCTTTAAGGCATCTATATGACATCACTTCCTGGTAAGTCAAAAATGCAAACAAGGCAAAAGTAATTGAAAAATACAATCAAGGCAAAAGTAATTGAAAAATGCATAGTTCAATAAACAAAAAGTTTGCCTGAGTTGCATGCATATCTCCAGATTATAATGAAAAATCCAAAGAGACACAGTATACTGGTATATCAATGATAATAAACAAACTTAATAAGAAACATACAATAAAGGGTAAATGCCCAAAAATAAACCCGAAACAAAAGTCAGGTTATAAGAATTCTGGTGTTGAATACCAGCCACAGTATCCTAAAATGAGCTGAAATGCAAAAACCTAAGCAATGCAACCTGATAAGAAATAAGTACATATCGTAATGCAAGTGATGGTTAATTACAAATTATAATTTATCATTTAATCCAGGAGGAAAAGCCCCCAAGTTTAATGATCCACCTTTTTCTTTGGTATTTAGGATATCATGCCAACCTGTTTTAAAAGATCGATTCCTATGATATGATCAATGATGGTGAATGTAAATTTGGCAGTGGGATGTTTGATAACATGTCTATATAGTGCATTAGTTAATCTTCTGTTTCTAATGTCACCAAGGTGTTCAGAGATCCTTACACGAAACTGTCTAGACGTTTGGCCAATATAAAATGCATGACATGTACATGTGGCAAGATAAATAATCCAGTCTGAACTGCAGTTACCAAAAACTGTATGTCGTATATTTGTCCAGTGTTCCTACTAGTGAAAGAAGTAGTTTTGAAAATATAGTTACAAAAACTGCAATGTCCACATGGATAAATGCCTGAAAGTTTGTCTCCAGTAAGTGTTCTTTGAGTTGGAGTGTGATCCATGACCCTGGTTTTTTTATAGTGTGAAAATAAATTCCTAAAGTTTTGCCTTTCCTATAGGAAAAATAACATCGTTCTGCGAGATAATCTTCCAACAATGGATGAGAATTCAATATATTCCAATGAGTATTAATAATATTTACTAAATTGGCACTATTCCTGCCATAAGTGGTAACAAATCTACATACATCTGATTCCTCATTATGAGTTTTAGTATTGTATTGGAGAAGAGAATCCCTGGATTTAGCATTACTAAATTGGACTGCTGACTCAATAGTACGAGTGGAATAACCTCTGGACAAAAACCTCTTAGTTAGATCCATTTGATGACTCTGAAGATCATCCACTGAGGAACAAATCCTTTTCATCCGCACAAACTGTGATTTCGGTATGTTCGAATAATATGTTTCGGATGGAAACTATCAGCATGTAGAAGGGTATTATATTGTGAGAATTTTCTGTGTACGGACGTTCTAAGAGTGTTATCCTCCTGTCGAATTAAATTGACATCCAAATAACTGATTGCACTCCTGTTATATTCCACAGTGAATTCGATACCCCAGATGTTCCCATTCAAATGTTGAATAAATTCCTGGAGGTATTCCTCACCTCCTTTCCATATAAGCCAACAGTCGTCCAGGTATCTTCTCCATATATCAATCTCAGGTAGATATATGTTATGCAAAGGGTCATATAAAATCATATCTTCCATGTAGCCCATAAAAAGATCAGCATAAATGGGTGCAAAGGATGCACCCATAGCCGTACCCTGTAGTTGCCAATAGCAGTTTTGTTGGAAATAAAAAACATTTTTAGTTAGAATGTGTTCAGCCATACACAACAATAAGGTGTTCATCCCTGGGGGGTATAAATTGGTTTTATTTAGCCAGTATTCCAAGGCATTAATACCCGCCCAATGAGGGATGCTGGTATAAAGTGAGGATACATCAAGGGTACACATAAGCCATTCAGGGTCCAATTGAGACTCGGAGACTATCTGCAAAAATTCAGTCGTGTCCTTGATTCTTGCTCTAACACATGTTAACAGTGGTTTCAATTTTTCAGTTAGAAAAACAGACAAGGGTTCGGTGAGTGACCCAATGCCAGATACAATCGGTCTGCCTGGTGGCTGATCAATGGACTTATGAATCTTAGGAAGTAGATAAAGTTGTTGTTTCGCAGGATCCTTAACCGTCAAATGAGTTTTGGTTTTATCAGAGATAATTCCATATTCTACAGCCTTTTCCAAAAATTCATTAATTTCAAGGCAAAACCTGGAGTAGGATCAATCTCCATCTTCATGTAATGATGATGGTTGGAAAGTTGTCTAAGACCTTCATTCACATAATACTCAGTATCCATCACCACCACCGCACCCCCTTTGTCGGCAGAAATAATAACAATATCCGTATTATTTCTGAGTTGTGTGAGTGCTATTTGTTCCTTCCTAGACATGTTATGCTTTATAGTGTCAACAGAACCCAAATTGAAGTGTATATCCTTTATAACCGCCTGCTGGAAAACAGCAACATGTTTATCCATGGGAGGGTTAAATGTAGATTTGTGAAATCTGAAATCAGATGATCTTTGAGCATTGTCAGTTTGATCTTGTTGTTGAAAAAATAATTTCAAGTTAATTTTCCTACAAAAATCCATTGTATCAGAAACCAAAATACTTTCATCAGTGAAAAAACCAGGTATAAAACCAAGGCCTTTATTAAGAAGGGAATATTGATCATCAGTCAAAATATGACTTGAAATATTTAAAACATTAGTAAATGAATGATTTACTTCACTATCGACATGAAGAGCTCTTCTAAGTTTTTGACCTCTGTGTTTCCTTCCTGCCCTGTGTTTTTCCCCTAAAGGGACCTCAGTCCTTGACCCCTTTTAGCATTTGGAGAATCACCAATATTAGGTGTCTCAGTGTCAGTAGTCGAAGAATCCTCACCAGAGGTAATAAAGCTAGGCCCAGTCTTTTTAAAATAGACCTTGGTCTTTTTGCGTATAAATGAAGCATTCTTGGTACCATGAGCAAACCTCACACCCCTTTGTGAATCAAATTGTTTGCCCCTATCATAATCTTCCTTATCCCGGGCAAATTTATGCAATTTCTTTTTTTAAGGTTATTTTCCAAAATAGAGATTTCTTTAGATAATTTGCCAAGACAACCCTGAAAACTAGCCTCATGTTCAAACCGTTTCAGGTTGTTACATGTTTTTTCTACTTCAGTAATATTACTCTGTATTGTTCTCTCATAGAAAGAGGCCAAAATATTAACTCTAATCATGGCAGCCTCCTGTTGTGCTTGTTGCCAATCTTTCAACAGAGTTTCATCCGGTGTGCCCACTAGTGGTTGGATTTTACATCTCAATCCTCTAGGGATATATTCTGTATTTGGTAAGCTTTAAACAATTTACTGTGCCAAATGTTTGTTCTAAGCATCTTAATTTGTTTACCTAATTGAAAGAATAAGTTTACGCCGTCAACTGGATCCATGATCACCAAATCCACCTTTTCTGTATGTTCAGTTCCTATGCCAAAAATTTTTAAGTCATCCTTGTCGGAGCATAAACCAGATAACAATTTACTGAGATCCATGACAATAAGTTGCAATGAACCGGAGGAAGAAGATATAAAAATAAAAAATAAAATGAACCCTGAAAAGATTCTTTTATTCTTAAGGGTTGAATTGGCAAATCACGAATAAGTCCAAAAAGAAAATCACAATCAGAGTCACAAAGAAGTTGAAGCCAGAATAAATGGCAAATGTAACCCTATATATAGGGGAATAATTAACCCTAGCACCTAGGCAAAATGCTATACAGACCAAAAAGTCAAAGGCCTGTAATGTCTAAAATGCAATGTTCTGAGTAATGCACAACCCACAGTTGTTCAGAGGTGGCTAAATCCATATGGAGTATACCAATATGTAATGAATTTAAGCCAGACACACTTATGCACCTTATTTAAATCAGATAACAATATTAAGAAATCAATAATTGTTCAATACAGTCCTCAGATGAAATTGTTATCAAAGGTATAAATGTACAGATGATTATTGTCAGCACTGTATACCCAGCAATTATTCTAAAAGAAGTCCTGAGTGCAACACTGGGCAAACAAAACAAAAGCCCTCAAAATATGTGACCAATATTGACTCAAATGTGAAACAAAGCATGAACCAGTAGGAACATAGGAATGAACAGATATAAGCAATAATATTGTATCAACCTAGTGTATATAACAATGGCTAGTTTATCATAATCAAATGAAATAAAATAAAATTATGCACATATTGCAAACTGAGCACCCATACATGAAATGTCCTTGAAAAATAGCAATGTTGTATTATGCTACAACAGTACTCAGAAATCCAGTATATAAAAAAAAAAACGACTAGGCAAAATAATATGAAATATACACGTGTTATAAACTAAGAACACATACATGAAAAGTCCTGAAAAAATGGCACTGTTATATTGTGCTGCAACAGTTCTCTAAAGTCCAGTATTCAAGAAAAAACGACTTGACAACACCTTCCAGACAGTTAAATGATTGTCACAGAAAAATTCTTCATTATGGTAAAACAATTACCAATGAAAATTAATCCAAAAATAGATGTCAAGAACAGTACCTGGAAAGATGAAGTTTGAAAAGTATTAGGACCCTTAAAAAGTTGTTCCAAACAATGTCCCAAAAGGCCAAATCGATCCTCGAAGTCCTGATATGTCCAAAAACAGTATGGAAACCACAACGACCTTGAAAAACAAATCCCAATCCGAAAGATGGTGGAAAAACACTTGCAACCACGTGTAAATGCAAACGATAAACTCAACAGCGTTAATGCATCCAATATACTCACTTATTAACTTAGATAAACATGATAATCCAACAAAATCAAAAAAGGATGACCAAAAGTCAATCCTTTAAAAAGAAAGCGATGTAGATGCCTTGCATCCGAAAATAACTATGTCCAGGATGAAAAATCCTAAGCAATCCACAAAAAAGTTGACTACCTGAATGGTAGAACTCCCAAACGCCAACAGCCAGCACAAACGAAAATCAATGTAGTGTATAGGAGCTAGCAAGTTAGGCTGGTGCAGCAAGAGCACCGGTAGATCCAAAATCAGAAAGAAGGCCAGCATCAAGGAAGGTTCAAAAGTAGTTTAATAAAACTGAAACTAGACGGTTTCAGCAGCAAGGCTTTCATCAGTAGTATAGTCAGCAAAAAGCACTTAGTCATCATCTTATATAATGTTCTTTAAGGCATCTATATGACATCACTTCCTGGTAAGTCAAAATGCAAACAAGGCAAAAGTAATTGAAAAATACAATCAAGGCAAAAGTAATTGAAAAATACATAGTTCAATAAACAAAAAGTTTGCCTGAGTTGCATGCATATCTCCAGATTATAATGAAAAATCCAAAGAGACACAGTATACTGGTATATCAATGATAATAAACAAACTTAATAAGAAACATACAATAAAGGGTAAATGCCCAAAAATAAACCCGAAACAAAAGTCAGGTTATAAGAATTCTGGTGTTGAATACCAGCCACAGTATCCTAAAATGAGCTGAAATGCAAAAACCTAAGCAATGCAACCTGATAAGAAATAAGTACATATACGTAATGCAAGTGATGGTTAATTACAAATTATAATTTATCATTTAATCCAGGAGGGAAAAGCCCCCCAAGTTTAATGATCCACCTTTTTTCTTTGGTATTTAGGATATCATGCCAACCTGTTTTAAAAGATCGATTCCCTATGATATCATCAATGATGGTGAATGTAAATTTGGCAGTGGGATGTTTGATAACATGTCTATATAGTGCATTAGTTAATTTTCTGTTTCTAATGTCACCAAGGTGTTCAGAGATCCTTACACGAAACTGTCTAGACGTTTGGCCAATATAAAATGCATGACATGTACATGTGGCAAGATAAATAATCCAGTCTGAACTGCAGTTACCAAAAAACTGTATGTCGTATATTTGTCTTGGTTTTATACCTGGTTTTTTCACTGATGAAAGTATTTTGGTTTCTGATACAATGGATTTTTGTAGGAAAATTAACTTGAAATTATTTTTTCAACAACAAGATCAAACTGACAATGCTCAAAGATCATCTGATTTCAGATTTCACAAATCTACATTTAACCCTCCCATGGATAAACATGTTGCTGTTTTCCAGCAGGCGGTTATAAAGGATATACACTTCAATTTGGGTTCTGTTGACACTATAAAGCATAACATGTCTAGGAAGGAACAAATAGCACTCACACAACTCAGAAATAATACGGATATTGTTATTATTTCTGCCGACAAAGTGCGGTGGTGGTGATGGATACTGAGTATTATGTGAATGAAGGTCTTAGACAACTTTCCAACCATCATCATTACATGAAGATGGAGATTGATCCTACTCCAGGTTTTGCCTTGGAAATTAATGAATTTTGGAAAAGGCTGTAGAATCTGGAATTATCTCTGATAAAACCAAAACTCATTTGATGGTTAAGGATCCTGCGAAACAACAACTTTATCTACTTCCTAAGATTCATAAGTCCATTGATCAGCCACCAGGCAAACCGATTGTATCTGGCATTGGGTCACTCACTGAACCCTTGTCTGTTTTTCTAACTGAAAAATTGAAACCACTGTTAACATGTGTTAGAGCAAGAATCAAGGACACGACTGAATTTTTGCAGATAGTCTCCGAGTCTCAATTGGACCCTGAATGGTTTATGTGTACCCTTGATGTATCCTCACTTTATACCAGCATCCCTCATTGGGCGGGTATTAATGCCTTGGAATACTGGCTAAATAAAACCAATTTATACCCCCCAGGGATGAACACCTTATTGTTGTGTATGGCTGAACACATTCTAACTAAAAATGTTTTTTATTTCCAACAAAACTGCTATTGGCAACTACAGAATGGCTATGGGTGCATCCTTTGCACCCATTTATGCTGATCTTTTATGGGCTACATGGAAGATATGATTTTATATGACCCTTTGCATAACATATATCTACCTGAGATTGATATATGGAGAAGATACCTGGACGACTGTTGGCTTATATGGAAAGGAGGTGAGGAATACCTCCAGGAATTTATTCAACATTTGAATGGGAACATCTGGGGTATCAATTCACTGTGGAATATAACAGGAGTGCAATCAGTTATTTGGATGTCAATTTAATTCGACAGGAGGATAACACTCTTAGAACGTCCGTACACAGAAAATTCTCACAATATAATACCCTTCTACATGCTGATAGTTTCCATCCGAAACATATTATTCGAACATACCGAAATCACAGTTTGTGCGGATGAAAAGGATTTGTTCCTCAGTGGATGATCTTCAGAGTCATCAAATGGATCTAACTAAGAGGTTTTTGTCCAGAGGTTATTCCACTTGTACTATTGAGTCAGCAGTCCAATTTAGTAATGCTAAATCCAGGGATTCTCTTCTCCAATACAATACTAAAACTCATAATGAGGAATCAGATGTATGTAGATTTGTTACCACTTATGGCAGGAATAGTGCCAATTTAGTAAATATTATTAATACTCATTGGAATATATTGAATTCTCATCCATTGTTGGAAGATTATCTCGAGAACAATGTTATTTTTCCTATAGGAAAGGCAAAACTTTAGGGAATTTATTTTCACACTATAAAAAAACCAGGGTCATGGATCACACTCCAACTCAAAGAACACTTATTGGAGACAAACTTTCAGGCATTTATCCATGTGGACATTGCAGTTTTTGTAACTATATTTTCAAAACTACTTCTTTCACTAGCAGGAACACTGGACAAATATCGACATACAGTTTTTTGGTAACTGCAGTTCAGACTGGATTATTTATCTTGCCACATGTACATGTCATGCATTTTATATTGGCCAAACGTCTAGACAGTTTCGTGTAAGGATCTCTGAACACCTTGGTGACATTAGAAACAGAAGATTAACTAATGCACTATATAGACATGTTATCAAACATCCCACTGCCAAATTTACATTCACCATCATTGATCATATCATAGGGAATCGATCTTTTAAAACAGGTTGGCATGATATCCTAAATACCAAAGAAAAAGGTGGATCATTAAACTTGGGGGCTTTTCCTCCTGGATTAAATGATAAATTATAATTTGTAATTAACCATCACTTGCATTACGTATATGTACTTATTTCTTATCAGGTTGCATTGCTTAGGTTTTGCATTTCAGCTCATTTTAGGATACTGTGGCTGGTATTCAACACCAGAATTCTTATAACCTGACTTTTGTTTCGGGTTTATTTTTGGGCATTTACCCTTTATTGTATGTTTCTTATTAAGTTTGTTTATTATCATTGATATACCAGTATACTGTGTCTCTTTGGATTTTTTCATTATAATCTGGAGATATGCATGCAACTCAGGCAAACTTTTTTGTTTATTGAACTATGTATTTTTCAATTACTTTTGCCTTGATTGTATTTTTCAATTACTTTTGCCTTGTTTGCATTTTTGACTTACCAGGAAGTGATGTCATATAGATGCCTTAAAGAACATTATATAAGATGATGACTAAGTGCTTTTTGCTGACTATACTACTGATGAAAGCCTTGCTGCTGAAACCGGTCTAGTTTCAGTTTTATTAAACTACTTTTGAACCTTCCTTGGTGCTGGCCTTTTTTCTGATTTTGGATCTAACAGTGCTCTTGCCGTGCACCAGCCTAACTTGCTAGCTCCTATACACTACAATAATTGCTACAAGAAGTCTGGTAAAGTGCTAGATTAATAAGCTAGTAAAAGTGCAGGAGAGGAGAGAACTAGTAGATCTAAGGGAAAAATTGAAGAGCAGACTTTGTCACTGCTCAGAAGCTTGCAAACAGTCCTGGATGCAGCAAATCTGTATCTGGACTAGACTAATTACAGTAAAAGGTGGAAAACAAGCACAAATGTGGGCTTTTAAACCAGAAAGTTGAAAGAGATGGAAAAACTGCCCAAACAGCCAATAAACTACAATTTCTGGGCCAGAAACCACTCCTCTTGTGGCAGATAGGCTATATAGTGCTTACCACTCCCACTGATAAACTAAAAGGCTTCCCTCCAGCACAGAAAGGCTTGGTGGGCTCAGAAGTTTACATACAGTCCTGGATACAGCAAATCTGTATCTGGACTAGACTGGTTACAGGAAAGGTGGGGAAGCACAAACACAGGCTTTTAAACCAGAAAGTTGAAAGAGATGGAAAGACTGCCCAAACAGCCAATATACCACAATTTCTGGGCCAGAAACCACTCCTCTTGTGGTAGATAGGCTACCTAGTGCTTACCATTCCCACTGATAAGCTAGAAGGCTTCCCTCCAACACAGAAAAGCTTGGGTGGCTCAGAAGCTTACAAACAGTCCTGGATACAGCAAATCTGTATCTGGACTAGACTAGCTACAGGAAAGGCAGGAAACAAGCTTAAACTTTAGATTTTTTTTTTAGTAAAGTGAAAAGGGAGGAAGGAGGAGCAAAAGATATTTCAAGGTTAAGAAACTAAGTGGGTTGGCCTTCTCAAATGCTCTCTCTGTATTAGGTAGAATGAGCTAATGACACTAGACTGGGAGGAGTGTTCCAGATAAAATTTACAGTAGGGGTGGGCAACTGCAAAGCCACCATGTATAAGAACAGGATGCCAATAGGGAGGGAGGGTGAAAAACTAATCCAGTTATATGATACACTCGTTGGCAGGAAATCAGAACAAAAACTATCTAGAAAAAATTTACAAAGAGTATGACAGTAAAAACCTTATTTATCAGGCCCTTTGAGGCAAACGATTTTAGTACAACCATGCAGATTAGTTTATAGCTATAAAATACAGTAAAAAGTATGCAGCAGACAATAAAAGTGCTATAAATATCTATAAGCAATAACTAGTAAAAATAAGCAAAAACAGGATACTTAAAGTTATATATCACAGATCAGAGTTTTGTTCAGTGCCCTTCCTCTGATTATCTCTGTGTAAAATGGCAGAAACACACACAAGGTAACCTCTTAAGTAACAGAAAGTTGAAACTTGAAACAACTTTAAAAAAAACTCAAAAGAACCAATGAAGTGCTTACTCCAAGCCGTAGTCCAGGTAACCCCAATAAGCCAATGACCATAAACATTACACTCTTACTGAAATGCAAAATGGTTTTTGCTAAACTAAGATGGCCTGGAACATGTACTCAGACCAACAGCTTCTGCAAACAACCTCTGCAAACAACAACTAAGTCCAGAAGACAAGCCTCAATATGGACAATGCTCCAGCTGCTACCTAACACTACTTAGGCAGAAAACACTACAGAAATATTTATCATAGCAGAAAAACAGCAGTGAGCCTTTAAATGAAAGTTTTAAACAGATAAAGGAGCACGGAGACTCTAGAGAATTCTTTTAACTGCAAACAAACCAGCTATATGATACACTCCTTGGCAGGAAATCAGAGCAAAAACTAGCTAGAAAAGATTTATAAACAGCGTGACAGTAAAAACCTTATTTATCAGGCACTGTGAGGCAGAAAATGTTAGTACAACCGTGCAGATTAGTTTATAGCTATAAAATACAGTAAAATGTATACAGCAGACAATAAAAGTGCTATAAATATCTATAAGCAATAACTAGTAAAAATAAGCAAAAAACAGGATACTTAAAGTTATATATCACAGATCAGAGTTTTGCTCAGTGCCCTTCCTCCAATTATCTCTGTGTAAAAATATGGTATCAGAAGCAAATCATTAACTAGCTACAATAATAAATTCTCACTTTAAGCCACTCTGTGTGTTTTCCAATATAAAACACACTTTAGCTAGTCAAATGTGAATATGTAGTAGAAACAAATCAAGCAACTAGCTACAAGTAATTATAAGGCAATTCAAAGGCAGAAAAGACAGCAGTGAGTAACGCACAAACACACACACACACACACACACACACACACACACACACACACACATGGACACGCACACATGCACACATGCACACGTACAAACACACACACACACACACACACACACACACACACACACACACACACACACACACACACAGACACACACATACACACACACACACACACACACACACACACACACACACACACACACACACACACACACACACACTTTAAGGCTATTTCAAAATTCAATAACAATATATGGGGTAGGCCTTGCCAGTTTCATGTGCCAGTACCCAGTAAGATGAACAGAGAAGATTAGACTGGGAGGAGCTTTTAGGGCCAGGTATACAGAAGATGAGACTGAGAGGAGCTTCCAAGGCCAGATATACAGTAGGGGCAGAAAGCACAAAAGCCTCCAATTCTAAAAGCACAAGAAACGGTTGAGTGGGTGAGAAACAAATTCAGAAAAGAGAAAGTAAAAATGGAGTAAAATGATAGGCCACTCAGAAATGATTTAAACACCAAGGCAGAACACAGAGACCACTTGAAAATACTATACTATAAAGCACTGCAGCTATATAAATGCCTTCAATTAATAGCTTTAACTTCAGATACAGAACAAACACAAAACATATTTAAATGGTAAGATAATTGCAATATTGTAAATGTGGTTTAAATGTATTTCCCTGGATGCAAAATGTAGTCTGAATGCTACGTTTTTAAGTTTCCAGCAATACCAAGACTTAAAATGGTTGACTGCTTGCCCAATGTAAAATATCGGGGGGGGGGTCTAAGTTAATTAACACAAGCTCTAATTATAACTTACACAACTGGCCAAAGCTGTTTTTTTGTTTTAAGTTTGAAAATTACTACAATAGAGAATTAAATGGGCAATGCTAATAATCCATTTAAGAGTTCAATAAAATAGCAATGGATACTGTTTGAAAATTGAGTAAAAGAAGGGCTTATATTTGCAATGTTGATAATCCACTTAAGAACTCTGAGGAATAATAAGGGATACTGTAAAATCCAAATTAAGTCCAATAAATCCAATTTTAAGGTCAAGATAGCCTCCCAGCCAAAAGACAAACATAAACCCTTCTTCAGCTATGTCAGAAACTTCAAAGGCAAAAGCAGTGTGCTGAACTGGTAGATATTGGTGCCACATTCACTGAGCCAGGTGATATAGTGAATCTGCTTGCTAAAAAATTCATTTCCAACTTTACTACCCACTCACCCCCCAGCCATCCACAAAGAAATACCTTCAAACATCACCCCTCCAACTATAAAGAGAATGCATGTCCTGGATATGATCTCTAAGGCCAAGAACAAAGCCTCAGTAGACCCCAATAGTGTCCCAGGATGCCTCCTAAATAGTGTAAAGTATGACCTATCAGAACCACTGGAGTTACTGTTTAACTAGAGTCTCAAAACAGGCTTCATGCCATGAGAATGTAGGACTACAACAGTCATCCCTTTACATAATGGTGGACGATCTTGAAATCCCAGAAAGTACATGTAGAACAGAACATGTGTATGTAACATTAAGAAGCATTTCCAGATGTAAGCACATGCATATAAATAGTGAGCCTATGCAGGCAGCAGTGCCATTTTCAGAGAACAGTCAGAGTGTTAACATGTATGAGTGTTGTAGTCAGTCTGTTTATAAGTTTATTTAAGTTTAAGTTAAAAAGCCTCATTCCTGATGTGTTTGTGTGTAATAAAGCTGCTTGAACTGAACCAACAATGTTTTGTCTGTTTTATCCTGACCAGACGAGCGACATGGTGTCAGAACTGGGATTGAGAGTGCAACTTCTTCAAGCAATGAAGTGCAGAGTTGACTGTGAAGATATATTGAGCAGATTGGGTGATAACACTGCTCAAATGATCAAAAAGGGACAGAAATGAACTAAAGGTAACCGAAACTTGCACAAATGATTTATTTTGTAAAGAAAATGAAATGGAGCATTCATAAGGCACAAAACACATTATTAATTAGAGTAGTAGCACAAAACACATTATTAAGCAAACAAAAAGCACAAAAAGCATTATTAATTAAACAAAATGTTCAAAACTATGATATTTGATAAAACTAGCATAAATATTCATATGGAGCTCAGAATTGCCTTTGGTTTGCATAACGAGCATGTTTAAAGTGAAACGAGCACAAGGAAAGTATAATGAGCATGATAAGAGGTAAAACGGGCATAATGAGTACAATAAAAGGGCAAATAAGCTTAAAGAGCAAGGCAACTGCATGCTTTTTAGTAGAAGACAGTGTTTTGGGCATAAACTACTATTTTGCATTAGCCAAAGCGATTCAAAGTATAACTAGAGTTGTTTGAAGTATCTCACAGTGTGCAAAGTGTTTGCAGAGTGTGTGCTTTATTACAGTGCAGTTATTTCAAAGAGCTTGCTATGTGCAAAATATAGTTATATTGCAAAATGCAGTCAAAGTACAGCTATTTTGAAAAAGTTTCTTATGCTGTGTACATTTATTCGCAGACTGCCACCATTTCAAAGTGTTTCTTACACTGTACAGAATTATTTCACAAAGTACAGCCATTTTGAAAGTTTCTTGTGCTGTATACAGTTTATTTGCAAAGTGCATTCATTTTGAAGTGTTTCTTACTCTGGGCTTCTTCTGCTGTATACAGTTTACTCACAAAGTACAGTCATTTCAAAGTATTTCTTATACTGATAAGGAGTGGTTTCACAAAGTACAGTGATTTTAAAGTCTTCTTGTGCTACGAAGACTTATTTGGCAAAGTGCAGTTATTTCAAAGAGTCTGTTGTGCTACTGGGCATAATTACACATTCTGGCATAAAATTCTGGCATATATTTATGTGTGAATGTTTGTATATAATTCCAAGCACCTTCACAACTGCATGGTGATATGGCAGAAGCATTTCGCAGACCCAGTCCACTTGTGTTTGATCATAATATTGCATAGAATTGGAGAGTATTTGAGCAGGAATAGGATATTTTCCTACAAGCAGCTTTTTCTCACAAAGATGCATGTAAAAGGGCATTTATTTTGCTTAACTTAGCTGGGTCAGAAGCCATTGACAGACAGCGTTCATTTGTGTATGCACCAGCAGTATATGCAGGTGAGGGGGAAACCACCATATTGTTGAACCGGCTGAATCAAGAGAGGATCCTGAGTGCCTGCAATATAAATTTAGAGAACTGTGCAACCCCCAGACAAATGTTACATTAGAAAGGCATCTATTCTATACAATAGACCAAAAGCCAGGTGAAATGTTTGCAGCTTATATCACTGACTTGGGCAATAAGGCTAAAATGTGCAGATTTAGTGACTTGAAATATGATTTAATAAAATACAGGCTTGTGTGTGGTGTTAATAGTGCTGCAGTGTGAAAGATTTTACTTCATGACAGTGATTTAATGTTGAGTAAAGCCATAGAGATTTGTCAAATCCATGAGCTCACAGAAAGGCACACAAGTATGCTTATAAGTGATAAGAGCTTAGTTTCAGCAACCTTTAGTGTGAGTGTAGACAGCATGCAGCATGTGGCAAGTGGAAGCAGGCCTAAGCACATGACAGCTGCAGCCCCTGCGGGATTCCCAGGGAGGAACTATAACTTTCTTGCAAGTTCCAAGATTAGCTCAGCAAAATGGACATGCTCAGTGGAATATAAGAGCAAGTCAGCAAATCCCAAGTCAAGTCTTATTGTTAACTGTCATAACTGTGGTGCCAATCATGACTCTAAAAAAGAGAAGTGCTTAGCATTTGGTAAACAATGCCACAAGTATAAAAAATGGGATCACTTTCAAAAGTTTTGTAAATCAAGCAAGCCTAGTTCAGTTATTAAGGATGGTCACTCAAAAAAGCAAGTTGCTCATGTAGAAAGCTGCAACCCTACTTTCTATGTAGATGGTGTATCAGTGGTCGATGTAAAGGTTCATGCAGTAGATTTACTGGCAAAGAATGAAGTATTTTGTACTGACCTAATCAATGGTAAGCCCACAGAGCTCAAAGTAGACACTCGTTCTGATGACAGTAGAAACATTTCCTAGAGTGAGAGCTGGTGAGGAACTTAATTTGGCCAGTTGTGCAAAGCTTGTTGTTTATGGAGGTGAAGGGATTCAAACCAAAGGCCCAGTAGTGCTTTCATGCTATTCAACTGAGAACAGTTACGGCTTGCAATTTTATGTTGTCCGAAGACCTGTGCAGTTATTATTAGGTCTCAGAGACAGTTTAAGAATGAAACTGATTCTTTTATCAAAGAAGTACAGCATGTAAACACATGTCCCAGTTCCAGCTTTACTGATGCTATTTTCTCAGCGTATGCTGATATTTCCGATGACAAGCTAGGCAAACTTCCAGTTGTGTACTCCATGAAAGTAGACGCAGAGGTCAGTCCAGAGGTCAGACCAGCAAGGAGAGTTCCAATAGCTATGTAGGACAAATTCAAAGCCCAGTTAGACAAAATGGTGCACCAAAGTGGGATTTGTCTAGTCACAGAACCAACTGAATGGGTGTCTTTCATGGTAGCTGCTCATAAGAAAAGTTCAGATGAAATCAGAATATGCATTGACTCAAGAGACTTGAACAAGGCATTAAAGAGACCTTATCATCCTATGCATACAGTCAAGGAGGTTGCCGCCCTCATGCCAAATGGTGAAGTAAGAAATGTCTGCACGTACGGCAGGTGCAAGGCCAAACCAAACCAGGAATCATTAAACAAGTTGGGACCATTAAACAGTTTTTTATTTACCTTTAATTTGTTGTTGTGCTTACTACACCTTGGTGCTGGCCACTTGTTTATTGAGCCCTCATGCCAAATGCCACTGTTTTTTTTCTGCCTTAGATGCAAATAGTTCATTTTGGTAAGTGATGCTTGATCTCAAATCTTCACTACTGACTACATTCAGTACCCCATTTAGTAGATAAAGATTCCTCAGGATGCCTTTTGGAATAAATTCTGCAAGTGAAGTCTTTCAGCGTGCAGTAGAGCAATTTTTTTCAGGCTGTCCATGTGCTATAATAGTGGATGATTTACTGGTTGGAGGAAATGGTGAAGCAGAGCATAACAGAAACCTCAGGAAAATTCGGGACACAGCGCATGAAGTGAACTTAAAGCTCAGTCCTCTAAAATGTAAATTCAGTCTACCAGAAGTTACTTATGTAGGTCATTTATTTACCAGTACTGGCTTACACCCAGACACTTCTAAACAAGCAGCCATTCTTCAGATGCCAACCCCAGACAATGTCTAAACCCTACAGCATTTCCTTGGTATGGTTAACTATTTGGGCAAATTTATCCCTGACTTTAATGAGTTATCAGTGCCTTTAAGAGAGCTGACACACAAAAAATGTTGCTTGATCATGGTTAGAACAACACCTGGAAAATATTAAGATAGAACCAAACACCCTAATACTGGGTGATTTTAACTACCCTGCCATTAACTGGGAAAACTACTCGTGTACCAACACCTTTGTCCAACGGTTCTTGGAATTCATAAATTCCAACGCCCTGGATCAACTAATCCATAGTCCCACCAGGGGCTCCAATATCCTAGACCTGGTCATTACCAACATAGGAAATTGATGCTCCACACCTATGGTCACCCCCTCGTTAGTCAGGTATGACCATAAGCTAATCACCCTTAACATCCACATCCCACCCCCACCCCCCAGTAAGGAAACCTCCATAAAAAAACTTCTCCAAAGCCAACTTCATGCTACTCAAGTCAGAAGTGACAAATGTCATGACACCCATGCAGACAGGAACTGAAAGTTCAACTGCTGAATCCTACACTAAGGCACTGTACGAGCACATCCACTCATGCATGAATCGTGCCATCCCAAATAGAACCAAGATGCTCTCAAAAAGGAAGCCAATCTGGTGGTCCCCTGCCATAAACAAACTTTACAACAAAAGGAAGAAACTGTTGCTGAAAAGAGGAAAATCCCTTGATGCAAAAAACTCCCTTACCAGCCTTAGTAAGAAACTGAGATCCCTCATAAAATCCTCCAAAGCTAGTTACAAAAATAAAATTGCCAAAGATTCCAAAGACAACCACAAAGCATTCTATAACTATGTCAAGAATCTAAATGGCAATGGTCAGATCTGCTCTGAGCTGAAACAGAATGGCATTAAATATACTAATCCCAAGGATATTGCCACTATCCTGGCAGATCGATTAAATGCCAACTTCACCCCCTCTCACCCCCTAAATGGCCCATTTCAATACCGGAAGATTGCCAAATTCTGGTAATAATGGCCGCACAGGTAAAAAACGCACTCTCCAAAGCTAAGAATACAGTATCCATGGAACCAGATGACATCCCGGGCTGTGTACTACATGAACTACAATATGAACTGGCACCTCACCTAAGTGTCATGTTTAATCATAGCCTCAACTCAGGTTTCATGCCCACTGAGTGGCACAGAGCTAGTTATCCCACTCCACAAGGGGGGAATCCACCTTGGATCCCGGAAACTACCGTCCCATCAGTCTGATGAGCCTCATCTGCAAGGCCATGGAGCATATTATCATGGAACTTATAAACAAAGACATTGGCAACCTTCAAACACTGGACCCCACCCAGTTTAGGTTCGTAAAGGGCTGATCTTGTCTCCTGAACCTGATTGACTTCTTTGAATCAGTCTCCAGAGCCATGGATAAGGGTAAGGTGGTTCACACAGCCTATCTAGACCTTGCCAAGGCCATTGACACCATCCCTCACTCTGGAATCATAGATAAACTTACTAAGCTGGGCATTAATCCCTACTTCACCCAATGGGTTGCTAACTGGCTTACTGATAGAACCCACACTGTAAAACTAGCCGACTCCAAGTCCAACTCCAGACAAGTGACAAGTGGAGTACCTCAGGGTTCAGTCCAGGGACCGCTCTTGTTTGGCATCTACTTCTCTGAAGTACAGGCCAACACTAAGGGACTCTGGCTAACAAAGTTTGCAGATGACTGCAAACTGGGAGCCATTATTGAATCCCCAAATGATGTGGATACTCTACAAAAGGGCCTTACAGAAACAGATGCTTGGTGCCAGAGTCATGGGCTCAAGCTCAGTGCCAAGAAATGTATAGTTATCCCCTTTGGGAAAAAAACATGTAGCCATGAATTACCATATAGGTAGCAGTACACTAAACACTGAAAGTGTGATAAGAGACTTAGGGACACAGGTGGACAGTGGTCTCACTTTCGATAACCACATCGCCACAACAGTCAGGAAATCCTTCTATGTGGCACACCTCATCACTAAGTGCTTTTCATCCAGAAAAAAGGAGGTCATTGTCCCACTGTACTCATCCTTCATTAGACCTATTATAGAATACAATGCCCCGTTTGGTATGTACCTCTCAAGACATCTGCAATAACTGGAAAGGCCACAGAAATACCTCACTAAAAGAATCACAGGCCTAAAGCAGATGCCCTACAAAGGCCGCCTTAAAAAACTCCAGCTATAATCTGTTGCATATCGTCTACTCAGAGGCGATCCCTGCTTAACATACAAAGCCATGTCAAACCCAGAGCTGTTGGACATGCTACACTTAAAGAAATCCCAATCCCTCAGAGCCACACACTCCAGGGATCTAAACCTTGTCATCACAATAAACAAAACATGCTGGAGGGATAGGTTCCTGACCCAGAGACTCCCCAGACTCTGGAATAGATTGCCCATACATGTCAAGCAGAGTGCCTCTTTGGCCTGCTTCAAAAGGAACCTTGACGATTGGATGGGAGAAAGGAAATTCACCCCGGGGATCACGTCAGTCACCCTGCTAGACAGGGGTCCAGGGAAGTAAATAGTGTGGGAAGAAATAACCAGGGAATTGTTATGGCTAGGCTTGTATTGGCCCTAGGGCTGATAGCCTAGTACCAACCTATGAGCCTATGAACCTATGAACACCAAACAGCTTCAAAGTTCAGTCTTGGTGCAGTTATACTTCAAGAGGGCAGACCTGTTGCCTATACATCTAGAACTCTTACCCAACTAAGATGCAGTATGCCCAAATTGAGAAGGAACTTTTGGCAAATGTGTTTGCATCTTTGAAGTTCCATGATTATATTTATGGCCGAGCTATCCAAATTAGAAACTTTATTGTAGTCACTATTTTGAAGAAGCCTATGCATACCGCTCCAGCAAGACTGCAAAAAATGATGTTTAGATTACAAAAGTACAGTTTCAAAATGGTCTATAAAAAGGCAAACTTCTTTATCTGGCTGATACTGTATCCAGATCACCCAGAAATACCACAGAACAGCTTGATGCAGAGAGTTTTGACTTTGATGTCATGGAAGTGCATAATTTTTCTACCCTGAGACTTGATGAACTAAGAGATCACAAAAAGACTGATCTAGTTTTGCAAAAGCTCAACCACTTCATCCATGTTGGATGGCCATCAAAGCAGTCCTGTGTATCACCAAAAGTACAATCTTATTTTCCATACAGAAATGAGTTGCTGATGGAAGATGGTATAATTTTCAAAGGTCACAAAGTTATTGTTCCTACTTTCTTACAACGTGAATACATCCAGATTTTGCATCATGGCCACCCAGGTTCCAATTGTACCAAAAGAAGGGCGAGAGGACTAGCATTTTGGACTTCTCTATCAAAGGACATTGATAAAGTGCTTTCTTCTTGTTCAGTATGCAACAGTACTAAACCACATTTGCAAAAATAGCCACTTCAGCTAAGCCCGATTCCTGAACTACCTTGGTCAACAGTAGCCACTGACATATTTAAGTGGAACAATCAGCATTACTTAGTGTTGGTAGACTCTTATTCAAACTGGTTTGAGATCGATTTGCTACCTAACCTAATGTGCAGTGCTGTTATTACTAAGAAGAAACATAATTTCTCAGTCCATGCTAGTCCACACAAAGTTATTTCTGACAGTGGTACCCAGTATACCAGTCAATTGTTTCAGAAATTTGCAAAAGAGTGGGACTTTATCCATGTTACTAATAGTCTGGAATACCCACAGTCAAATGGCCTTGCTGAACATGCAGTACAGAGTGCAAAACAATTACTAGAGAGGTCAAAGCATGACAATACCGATATCTTGAATTTGCTTAATCTCAGAAACATACCCCATGACAACCTACTTGGCTTGCCTGCTCAGAGACTTCTATCTAGACACACCATAACAACCTTGCCTATGAGTTCTAGTTTGTTGGTGCCTAATGCTAAAAACAACAAAACAATCACAGCCTTATCAGAAGTCCAGCTATGATAAAATGAGCAGATTTCTTCTCAACTGAAAGGAGAGACAGTGAGGATGCAAATGGCGAAAGGCTTTGATCGAATTGGTCAAGTATGAGGTATATATGTTGAGCCAAGATGCTACTTAGTGGAATCTGAGGGTATAGAATACAGGAGAAACCATAGGCATCTTCTTCCTGTGTCAGAAATATCACAACATCATACCTGTGATACAGGCTCTCGATCTCAGAGCAACCCTGACAATGTTCATACCAAAGAACATGTCTTAGTATCCACTCCCATTCCTGATGATGTTCCAGATGCCCCCAAAGTTGAACATTCCTTGAAGACAGTCCCCATTGCTAGATCCAATTCTGATTTTTATGTCACATGATCAGGTTTGTATTTCTAGACCTAGTGTAAAATGCACAGCAACCTGAACATGATTGTTTTACATGTGTCTAATCTTGTATGCTTGCATGTCAAAGAATTAGTTCTGTATAATTGCATGTCAAAAGATCATTTCTGTGTATTTGCATGTCACTGAATACTGTCATTTAGTATAAGATATATTTCTCAAAGAAAGAGGATGTAGAACAGAGCATCTGTATGTAACGTTAAGAAGCATTTTCAGATGTAAGCACATGCTTATAATTAGTGAGCATGTGCAGGCAGCAGTGCCATTTTGAGAGAACAGCCAAAGTGTTAACATGTATGAGTGTGGTAGTCAGTGTGTTTATAAGTTTATCTAAGTTTAAGTTACAAAGCCTCATTCCTGATGTATTTGTGTGTAATAAAGCTACTTGAACTGAACCCACAACTGTTCGTCTGTTTTATCCTGACCATACGAGCAACAGTACAGAACCATTAGTCTGACTAGTCTTGTATGCAAAGCCATGGAAAGAATTATCATGGAAATGATCAACAAATAGTAGACACTGGATCCTTCCCAGTTTGGCTTTGTCAAAGGAAGGTCATGCCTACTGAGTCTGGTGGACTTCTTTGAGAAGGTCACCAAAGTAATGGATGAGGGTACAACAGTGTATACTGCCACCTTGACTTGGCTAAGGCATTTGATACAGTACCCCATCTAGGCATTAATAGACCTATGAAATAATAGCCAGCTTATTCATAGATAGGACACAGGAAGTTAGGATTAGTGAGACCACCTTCACAAAGGCACATGTCATCATTAGAATCTCTCTCAAGGCTCTGTGCTGAACCCACTCCGGAACTCTCAGAAGTCAAGGCCATTGTCAAAGGGCTCTGGCTAACCGAGTTCACAGATGATTGCAAACTAGGAGTACTCACAGAATCCCAATGGTTCCAATGGTTCTTAAGGATACAAAACAATTTCTAGATCTCTATGGCCATGTGAGCAAGAAGCCTGCTTCGAGAGACTGCTATACGGTTACTCTCAATGTTGAGGCACTGTTTACGGTGATTCCCAATTTAAAGGGTGTAGAGATGACAAAGGCTTTTCTCAGCTTGTATAGCAGGTATGACACTATGCAGATTGATTTAATTTGTTTGTTTCTGGAAGTAGTTCTAGATAACAATGTATTCATGTTTGAGGATTGTTTTTATCTTCAGAAAACTGGCATGGCTATGGGCACATCATGTGCCAATAGCTATGCCAACACAGTTTTAGCATTTTGGGAACATGAATACCTATTGAAAAGGAAATAAATACGAGATGTACATCACCTTCTACAGAAGGTTTGTTGATATATATTCGGTTTGGAATGGTACTTTGGAGTGCTTAGAGCAGTCTGTTGCATATCTACATGCCACTTTCCTAAAGTTCACATGTAGCCATTCAAGTAAATCAATTGATTTTTTTGGATGTACATATCTCTAAGGACATGAATGGATCATTTATCAGAGAGCTTTTTAGGAAACCCTGTAAGAGAAATCCATTGTTGCAATGACATAGTATGCACCCTCCTCGTATCTATAGGAATGTCGTCAAAGGACAGACTATGCGAATCTCCAGACTGAATAATTCTAAAGTCAGATTTCAACAGGATTTGTCTAGGTTAGGGGATGAGTTCAGGGACAGAGATTATAGACTCATTGAGGTGAAAAACATGATTAATGATGTTCTAGAGCTTAGCTCCAGTAAAGCAAAGACACATTTTTCAGCTGCTATAAAAAATATAGACCTTGTGCACGTTGAATCTCTGAATGAACTAGGGGCGATGTGAAGCAATAGTATCCCTCTTACACTGTTTTATGGTAGTGATATAGGAGCTGTACATAAAGTTATTGAATTCATCTGGTCTATTCTACAGACAGATGACCGCATTAAGGACTTGGTAGGGATAGGCCATGTTTTGTATATGGAAACAAGAGGTCGCTGAAATGACATTTATGTTATAGAACTCACTACACACTTCAAAGAAGTATAGCAGGGGCCCTGGTACATGACAGTGTGGTAGGTTTAATTCCTGTAGATATATTAACACCTCTAACATGTTTGTTCATCCTGATACGGGGACACTTTTTAAATTTAAAGATACAGCTGATTGTTGTACCTCAGATGTAATTTATCTTGCTACATGTAATTTATGTACAAGTTGCTATGTTGGCAAGACTAATTGCTTATTTCTGGAACAGATTAGGGAACACCTGTATAATATATGGATTGGTGATGATAGGAATGCTCTTTCTAAATATGTTATTAATAATGACAGCTGTCATGTTTTCAGTTTTATAGTGATTGCAATAGTTAAATGCAATGTACGTTTAGGTGATTTTAAAAATAATACAGAAAAGAGAGAAATTAATTGGATCATTAAGCTTCAAGCAGACAAGTCACCAGGTTTGAATGTTAGGGTGTCTTTAAAACCTATCTTGAAGTCTAGGGATTTGATTCAATGAAGTACTTAAGTTTTTATTTCAGCCCTGAGTGGATGTCGTTTATCAGATGTGTTGTACTATTGGTTATAATGTTGTTTAATTTACTATTTAATCTGTGTGTGTCTTGTAATATATATATGGTCTGAAGAAGCACCTTTATGATGAGAAAGTGCTTATGTGTTCATTTGTTTTATTAAAATCATTGTGTTTTTTTATAAAGTTTGTCAGTTCTGCCGTGTTTCTGCAGTCGCCCATACTTTCTGCATTCTTGTTGTTTGCTTAGTTTGATGACACAGTTAACTCCTCTTGTTTTTTTTTTTTTATTTCCTTGATCATAAACTAGCTTGAGCTTACTTCTTCTCAACTTATTTGGCTTTAAACAACTCATACAAGAGCCAGCTCATTTCACTAAAAACACAAATTCTTTACTGGAATGAATTCTTGTATTGAACCCCAATAAATGTCATTAATCAAATACCTTACCTAACTGTCTCAGTGACCACTCCCCAGCCTATATTAAATGATTTACAAAAAATACTCCTAAACAAGAAGCAGTAAAAAACATATGTAACGTAAATAAATTTAACCCAGACACATTCAATACAATTCTCTCTCATCATTCAACTGGAACATACAAAAAGCTGTCCCTTTATACAAAGCTATAATGACATTTAATATAATATTCCTCAACATTCTTAATAAAATAGCACCCCCAAGAAACAAGAGAATAAAAGTAAGTGATGCCCCCTGGTTAACTAAGACTACTAGAAAATTAATGCAGAACAGAGACGAGGCTTTGAGAAGCTGGCAAAAAGCAAAACTTCTCAAAACCACCAACAATATAAAATAGTACACAACCAGGGAAAACAACAAATAACCTTGGATAAAAAATGTACCATTATAATTTCCAGAATAGTTGTAAAACAGATCCAAAAAAAATCTGCTCTACAATCAACAAAATATTGCAACCTGGGCAAAAACAAAACCTCAACCCATCTCCAAATAGTACTGGAATGGATCTTGCATCACAGTTTAATAACTATTTGATAAAGATAGTATAGCATCCATTACAAAGGATTTTAACTCAACCCTACTTTACTCAACTGAACAATCCCAAGCTACTTTTACATTCTACATTCAGCCTTCACATTGCCTATACCCACTATCAAAGATCTGCCTGCTAAACGTGCTGAAAGTTTGCTCTACCTCTGCAGATAATGTATATAGTCAGTTTCTAAAAATAGCAACTGATAGCAGAGCCTACCCTATTTCAATCCTCATAAACAGATCTTTACAAGAATCATATGTCCTCAAGCTCTGGAAAAAGTCACACTTCATTCCCTTCCACAAAGAAGGTAATTCAACTGGCATCACAAATTTCAGGCCAATAACAATACTATCCTCACTTTCAAAATTACTGGAAAAATGTGTCCTTAAGCAATCAACTTTTATAATATCGTACACAGGAACAACTTTTAACTTTAACCCACCATGGTTTTCGACCATCTCATAGTACAAATACAGCTTTACTCTCATTCATGGAAACAGCCAATAAAGCAAGGGAGGTGACAAAATTGTACCTGCATTATTCCTTTATCTATCAAAAGCTTTCTATACTGTTAGCCACACAAAACATCTAACAGAAATGTCATCATTAGGCCTTACAGCAAATACTTTCAACTTGTTTCAGAACTATCCCAAAGATAGATTCCAATCAGTAAAATGGCAGAACACTCTGTCCCCCTTTCTCCCTGTAATATAGGTGTCCCACAAGGCTCAATCCTTGAACGATTACTGTTTAGTATTCTTGCAAACTCACTCCACACATGCACTCAACTATCCCCATTATTCAATATACTGCTGATCCAATACTTCTATGCTAATCGAACGATCCAACTCACCTACAGCAAATCACTTAGGAATCCTTCAGTGCTTTAGAATGGGTACAAAATTATCAACTTATGTTTAATCCCAACAAGACTAAACTACTATTGTTTTTCCCCACATAATAGTCCCATGAAAAAAAACAAGCTTCAAAATATGTTCCCACAGTAGCACAAATATTAAACTTACCTATCAAACTAAGCTGCTAAGAAAGATAATAGATGACACTGTTAGATATGATTATCACATCTTCTTCTTCTTCTTCTTTCAGCTGCCCCCGTTAGGGGTCGCCACAGCAGATCAACTGTTTGCATTTTTTCCTGTCCACTGCATCTTTCTCTGTCACACCAACCACCTGCATGTCCTCTCTCTCACCACATCCATAAACCTTATCTTAGGCCTCCCTCTTTTTCTGTTACCTGGCAGCTTCATACTTAGCATCTTTTTCCCAATATACTCTGCATCCCTCCTCAGCACTTGTCCAAACCAACGTAATCTTGCCTCTCTGGCTTTGTCTCCAAACCTTCCAACCTGGGCTGACCCTCTAATATACTTATTCTTAATCCTGTCCATCCTCTTCACACCCAGTGCAAATCTTAAAATCTTCAACTCTGCCACGTCAAGCTCTGACTCCAGCCTTTTTGTCAATGCCACTGTCTCCAACCCATATAACATAGCTGGTCTCACTACCCTCTTGTAGACCTTCTCTTTCACTCTTACTGGTACTCGTCTGTCACAAATCACTCCTGACACTCTTCTCCACCCACTCCATCCTGCCTGTACTCTCTTTTTCACCTCTCTTCCACACTCACCCTTAATCTGAACTGTTGATCCCAAATACTTAAACTCATTCACCTTTCTCACCTCTACTCCCTGCATCCTCACCATTCCTCTATCCTCCCTCATCACATACAAAATGCCATAAAAAACATAAAAAATGAGGCCTACTCTACAGAGCTAGAAATTTCCTCAACCCCACCTCTAGAATAACACTAATCAAAACTTATCTTGTTCCTCCTCTCCTCTATGATGCCCCCATTCTCAAAAATCTCCAAAATTAAATACTCAAAAGTTGTAACAATGTTTTATTAAAACTGCTAAATGCGCTAGTAGTGCTCAATACCGTACCTATCATTGTACTGCACTAAAAACCCTTAACTGGCTAGAACTATCCAACTACCTAAAATAAACTCAGTTACACACTGTATATAAGATCATTAACTATCCTGATACATGTATTGCTCTAAATGCAACCTTACAAAAATACTCATCCAGCCTTCCTCTGTGATCAAATGACCAAAAGCAACCTACTATCTATAGACCAAACAAATCAGCAGGACACTCCCTCCCTACCTTCATTAGAACAATTATCTCTTACCAATCCTTCAACTCTTATTAAAAAAACACCTAAAAAAGGAATGGCTCTGCACCTGCTCTATACCAGGTAACCATCTACTATCCAACTTAAAGCTCAAATCTACTTTTGACCCTTTATTCATGAAAACATTATTAATGAATCTCTCTTAGTGTCTCTATAAACATTTTATTTTCTTCAGAATTCCCCTAATTCTCCTTAAACACTAATATATGCGCATAAAAAACTCACCCCTGTGCTTCATACTTCAGTGAAAACCCTGTATCATAACCTCTATCTGTCTCTAATATATACTTAACCAAACTTCATCTAGCATGGTCTTACTGTTTTATTACATTTAATGTAACTCTCATCTCATAGTACTTAAGCATCATGTCTAACTTCACTGGTATATTTGAAACTAAACAACCCCATAACTATCATAGACTCTCCTGAACATTTGGTGTCATACATTTGTGTTGTATAGGATTCTTACTTAATAGTGGGGTAATTAAAGTTGTCCATAAATATTGTTTTAGATTGGATGATGAGTGTTGCCAATAAGTTTAAATATATGATATGGGTTTCCTGGGTCATAGAGGGGGACCTATAGCTTGCAAAAAGTGGTATTGGATTTTTCATATGATGATTTGAACATGGAGCAGCTCAAGTGCATTGTCCTGTTTGACCAGCCTTGAGGTATATTTATTTTTTATGTAAATTGAGACACCTCCTCCTTTAGTCCCTGTCTGTGTAGTAAGTAATCTAAATGTGTGTAGGGCATCATGACGTTGCACTGTCAGTGTGCCCCCCAATGGCTTTAAGCCATGTCTCAGTGACCTCACAGACATCAGCATTCTCTAGAGTGAAGAGAGCTTCCAGGGAGTGGAGTTTTTGTTTAGACTCCTAGCATTGAGCAGTAACTCCTTTAGATTTTCTTTGTTTTGATTTGTTGTGTTGGAAGTTCTTTCAGTTTGGCATTGCCTAAAAAAGGCACTATGGGAGAAGACAATGTTTTAGCTAAGATTCCACAGCATACTGGGGAGAAGTGCAGACCATCCCTGGCAAAGCAGTGTGGTCTGTTGACCATCTTATTCCTTGCTGACAAATATTGCACCCCCTCTTAGAATGACACCAGAAACTAAGCCAACGATTAAAGTCAGTCATCTTTTGTTCATATTGTGACATCATCCTTGGAAAAGGTAAAATGCTGCTCAATGCTAGACTTATACCTGGTACACATATTCCAAGAGCTCCATGATGTCTCTCTTCATATAGTCAAGGGGGGTATGTCTCAAGTCATTTGCACCCAATGGACTATGACTGAGTCATACTGGTACTTGTGTTCCGATGACCTGAATGGATGGGTAATGTGGCAAATCCTAGCCCCTGAGAAGCAACTAACCATGACTTTCTCCTTACTCAGCTTGATGAGAGGGACATCAGTGTGTCTCACAATGAAGTCTCCATTGACTAGAATGTTGGATTGTGTGGTGACTTGCCTTCAGAGCTTAGAAGTAAAGGCTCCATGAGATGTGGCTGTATGTGTTGATGTGTGTTGTTTTAAAAGACTGCATTCAGGGCTGCTGAGGGTATTTGTTATGTGTACTTCATCTAGGAGGTCTTTGGGGTTTATAAAAGTAAAGTACCTCAGCATATGTGGGTCTATATGTCTGCTATGAATTGTGCGTGATGGGTGCAGCGTGTGCACTACTGGCAAGCTTATTGACATTAGGAGTACTTTTATGGGAGAGCTTTGCCACCAATGACATTGAGTAAATACATCTCTCACATACCATATCAATTTGTTTGAGAATTTACTAGTTGTCAGTAAACATGAGGCAATTATTACACTGATATCCATGGCAACAGCCCCTTTTTAATTGATTTGACAGTTGGAGTGAAAATATATGCAACTTTGGGGGCAGTGCTCGTCACTGCAAACTAGTTGTCCTGTGTACAACTAGGTATTGATGAGATTTCAATCATGCTTTTACAGGAAAAACGTCACTCAAGGTGGCTGTATGTATACAGGGCACTGTCAAACACTTGAGAAAGAACTAAGCAGACCCTGATGATTTAGGGATGATGTATTTAGGCAGATATTCTGAAGTTAAAAACAAATCAAGCAGTACTTACTGAAAACAAAGAATTAGCTTGTTAGGAATGATGAAAATAGGTGAGCTTCATGTCAACAACCTATTTCATTCTATCACACCTATCATGTTTATGTATTTAACATTTGTTTACCAGGAAAGTTCAACTTGAAACAAAGCCAATTGTCAGTGGAGGCTGATGGAGAAACACTCCAGATACATGTCTTTGCAACATGGGAGTAAACCAGAGTACCTGGAGAAAACTCACACAAATGCAGGGAGGACATGCAGACTCTGCACAGAAGGCACTCCAGATGAGAATCAAACCAGAGACCCCTTGCTGTGAGGCAACAACGCTACCGCTGCATTACTGCATCATCCTTGCTATTACCTGTGCCTCTCAGTTATGTAAATATCTGACCCTAACTACCCGGCTCATATGTACTTTTGTTAAAAGTTGACTCTGTGTATTGGTGTTTCAAATGTAATTTTGTATTTACTGTTACAAATGTAAATTCTCTATGTATTACAATGAAATGTGATCTATACCTGGAGCTTTTCTCTCTGGGCCTCTGCTGAAAATGGGTACATACCCAGACAGACTATTCTGGTAAACAAATGTCAAATAAACAAATAAATAAATAAAAATGTCTCTGATGGACAAAGGCAGTCAGTAAATCATAACTAACAATCATCCCTTGTACAAACATCTAAAACATATAACTTGTTGGATACATTTGGGCTGCATGGCTAGGCTTATAAAGGTCCTAGTGGTCATTAGCTTAGTATACACCTATGCACTTATGAACCTATTTGAATAACTTCCAGTGAAGAAAGTAGAGACAGCTGTAATTGTACAATGTGGGAATCACTTGATGACTTTGGGTGAAGAACTTTCAAGAACTCATGTGGGATAAAAACCCATATGTATGTGGCCAGTGGCATGCAAGAGGAAGAGTCTGAGTATTTATTGTTGGAGACAATGAAACGTGCGGAGGCAGAAATGTGGCATCTGTGGATGATATGGCTATTCCTCCAAGAAATGTGTTGAAAACTGGAAGGGCTGCATTGAGATAAACCTAAAATTGAGAAAATTCTACACAGAACTCTCAAATGGTCAGAGCAAGTATGAGAAGTGATGCTCTCTTTACAATGATAATGAAAGAAAGTATAACCAGGCTACTGATTCCTTCCAGAAATAAATTGGTTGGATTCCATTTTTAACAATATGTTAAGCATGTCCAGGCAGGCAATTTGTTTACTTTCATTTTTTGTATTTAGTGGATTTCAAAATTCCAAGCTGAAGACATTTGTTCTTTGACAATTCAGAAAATAATTTCATGCTGTGGTGTTTTAATCAAATATGATAGTGTTAGTTGTTTTCTTTCCACCCCCAGAGCTGACCATCATCTGGCACCAGCTCCTCTCTGCATTCACTGGATTTATCTGACCTGCCTTAACCTGTGCATGGCTTAACCCAACACATATCCAGAGGCAGTGA